>NW_024750983.1:0-1727 GCF_018991925.1 Homarus americanus
CAACTAAACTGTGTCTTTGAGGATGTCGGTCACACTATAATAACCCGTTATAGTACATCCTTCTTTCCTCACACTGTGGAATCTTCTGCCTTCTTCTGTGTTTCCATACTCATACAATCTGTCTCACTTTAAAAAGCTGGTTTTCCGTCATCTTCGTGGTGTATATTAATATAATCTTGTGGGTCGATGACCTGTGCCCGGGTGGGCTATTATTCCCCATAAAGACAGGAGTTATATGACTCTTTTACCTTCAATTATATATATATATATATATATATATATATGAATTATATGAATAATTATTATTCGGTAAAATTGCAGATTACAGCAACCAAAGAATCTGATAAAAAAATGTGTTTTACTGATATTTTTTATGTGATTGGTTCAAATCTCACATTCGTTTTCATCGGAAATCACTCGTTCTGGATTTAGCCCCCCCCCCCCTCCCCCTTCACCCCCTAACAATAATGGAGGAAAGCGTGGGAATTTGTTTATCTGGGGGGGGGAGCCAAAACGAGTGATTTTTGGTTGAAGTGAATTCCAAAATTGTCACAATTGCAACAAGAAAACATCAGAACACATTATGCAACAGAAATTATGTTATTTACAAAAAAAAAAAAAAATAGAAATAATAATTCTGTCAATTGAGTGTTGTGAAATTCTGTAATTATGTTGTTGCTGTTCACTGCAATATTACCTATTATTAAATATATTTATGTATGGTTTTACTGCGTCAATATTTACAAGTTGCCACCAAGCAACTGAATATTGAAAATGGGTTTGTATAGTGTAAAGCATCGTGTTAAATACAAATTGCCGGTGGAAATGAGCAGTAGTTGAGATATTGAAAAAACCTAACCTAACCCAACCCCTAGTGTATAAGAAACCTACCTAAAGGGAGACAGAGCATCAGCATCAAATTACCAGCCGATCAGTTTGACGTCAGTAGTGGGGAAATTTCTTGAATCAATTAGAGCAGATAGCATCCGATCGCATCTAGAGAAAAGCAAATTAATCTACGACTCTCAACATGGGTTTACAAAAGGGAAAATCTTGTCTAACAAATCTGCTGACGTTTTTTAGGAAAGTCTTCGAGGTAGTAGATAATGACGAAAATTACGATGTTATTTACTTAGACTTTAGCAAAGCATTTGACAGAGTACCGCATCAGAGGCTTCTGAGAAAAATTAAGGCTCATGGTATCGAGGGGAAGTTTTAAATTGGATAAAATCATGGCTCACCGATAGAACGCATAGGGTCAGCATAGATGGTGTTAAATCTGAGTGGGGCCGTGTAACCAGTGGGGTTCCCCAGGGGTCAGTACTAGGCCCACTCTTGTTCATAATCTACATACACGATCAAGATACTGGGATCAGCAGTGACATTGTGGGGTATGGGATGTTTGGTTCACACTCAGGATGGGATGGAGAAAGGAAACTCACAATGTGCTCTCTGTATACATGTTGTATTGGATGTACAATGCAGCTTGGTTCTGGGAAGGCAGCATGGTTACAAGCGTGATGTAGAGAGAGCTGGTTGGTGAGGGTGCTCAGAGGAGGACAGCAGTGGGGCGAAAACAAAAAATGGCAACAATTGCCTTATATGTCATTAATGGCAGCAGAGGGGCGAAAACAAAAAATGGCAACAATTGCCTTATATGTGATTAATGGCAGCAGTGGGGCGAAACAAAAAATGGCAACAATTGCCTTATATGTGATTAATGGCAG
>NW_024750984.1:0-26498 GCF_018991925.1 Homarus americanus
TTTCCCAACTGGCTAGCAGTCTCTCACTAATCTTCTTCTGACTTGTTATGACTGGAGGCTTGAACTGAGCGTTAGCCAGAGTGTACTGTGCCAAGATTGCTTTGGTCATATCACTGGCAATGTCTTTGTTTGTGTAAGTTCTTTGGTTCTTTTCACTGATTTGCCTGATTAAAACACCGTATCTCAAAGCATCTCTCAATGTAGGCAACTCCGACTTCAAGAGCTCTCTCCCAGACCCAAGATAGTGACTGAGATGGCTTGATTTTTGGTTCCTCGTCCTGACACAAGCAGCCATCGCAAATATTTTCAACTTATAAATGCATCAGAATCTGAAACAGAAAAAAATATTGTTAATTGGGTTGTTAAAGAATGAAGTCAGAAAGCAATGTTCAATATATAATTGTAATGCACTAATGCAGCTGTACGTTAGATTTTCGATAAATTTCACGCTAAAATTTACCTAGCAAAAGGTTGCAAAATATTGAAACTGAAATTATTTTCTGTTTATATACACTAAAATCTAACAAAAAAGTGATGGGCCATTAGTTTTAGCTGATCTTCCCTCCTATGACACACCCTAATATGTCATAAATACCGAAAATATTCATATTTATTCCAACGATTTTTGACACTGCAATTAATTACGGTGGTGGTGGAGGTGGTAGGTTAGTGAAGTCCTTGGTGGTGGTGGTTTGTTGAAGAGGGTCTGTTTTTTTTATTGTTTTTATGTTTGATTGTTTGGTTTACTGTTTGTTTGTTTGTTTATTTTATTGTTTGTTTTGTTTTATTCTTCGTTTGTTCGTTTTATTGTTTGATTGTTTGTTTGTTTTATTGTTTGTTGGTATATTTGTTTGTTTTATTGTTTTTGTTTGTTTTATTGTTTGTTTTTTAGAATGATGTTTTTTGTGGTGTCATTATTGTTTGTGTTGTGTTGTTGCTTGCTTGTTTGTTTGTGATGTGTTGTTTGTTTGTGGTTGGTGTGTGTGTGTGTGAGAGAGACACACACACAGAGAGAGAGAGAGAGAGAGAATCAACACAATTTCCATACCATATATTTGCCAACAACTTTGTCATAACGTAACAGTGAGCCAGGGACTCACTCTCTCTCTCTCTCTCTCTCTCTCTCTCTCTCTCTCTCTCTCTCTCTCATGATAAAAAACTGATCGACTTGTACCTGTGGTTCTTGTTTGTGTTTTAATTATTAATTTAATACAACTTTTTATCTTACTTCTAATTTCTACTGTTGTTCCAGCCACATGTTGTATTGTTAATAATAATAATAATAATAATACGGTATTTATAATAATAAAAATAATGATGATAATAATAATAATTGAGACGATAATT
This sequence comes from Homarus americanus, assembly GCF_018991925.1. Lineage (NCBI taxonomy): Eukaryota > Metazoa > Arthropoda > Malacostraca > Decapoda > Nephropidae > Homarus > Homarus americanus. Next base: position 1,348 of record NW_024750984.1, read on the forward strand.
ATTAAAATATGGAGGCAGGAGGAGGAAGAGGGAAGGAATGATGATAGTTGAGAAGATGACAATAGGAGTGATAATGCTGGTTGTGGTAGTGATGGTAATATTATACACGTAAGATTAATGGTTGCCCTTCGTGTACGAGGATGGCCGGCTCTAGAGCAACCTAGGCGTGAATTTGTTTAAGGTGTAAGAATCTGTCGCCAACACCACAACCACACCCTAAGTTAACGAGTTGTATGTCCCAGTTTCAATGAATAGTCCGAGAAGACCGGACAACTCGGAACTGCACTGGCTAACCATTATTCCAGAATAAGATCCGCAAATCGATTAACATCCAGGTTCCCATTTACTGGTAAATAGAAAGCCAAATGATGTAAAAAAAAATGCTCATAGTTTCACTCCGTCCGGGAATCGAACAGGGGTCCACTCGCTTGCAAGGCGAGTATGCTGACTATTACACCACAGGTTGCCAAAATCATGTTTAGTAAAATTTTTTTTTTTTTTTTCGTGCTGGTCAAGCCCCGACCAGAGGTTAGCTAGACCCCCGGACAACTCTTTCGGAGCTTGACCAGCACGTGGTATTGGTAATATTATCTCGACTTGATTATATGTTACAAATTCACTTGTGAGTTTTTCAATGTTTTGTTATGTATAATATTTACTTATTCTAAGCTAAATGTTAACAAATAAATGACTTAAATAATACGAAAACAAACAAATAAAAGCGGAACTCCACCTAATATATACTGTATGTTACACTAAATAGGGATAATTGGCCATTAGTGATAACTTCTATATATTTATCTTTTCTAGAAGCCTTTGACTGGCCATAAACGATCCTGTAGATCATAAATATACATATAAATGAATACCTTCATGCATTATGTAACCTGACCAGACCTAACCTAACTTAACCTAATCTAGCCTAACCTAACCTAACGTAACCTAACGTAATCTAGCCTTCTTCTTGTTCTTGTTCTTCTTGTTCTTGTTCTTCTTGTTCTTTTTCTCCTCCTCCTCCTCCTCTGCATTATACCATCATCAACTAAATTAAAATTCAAACGCCTTAACCTTACACACTGTGACCCTGGGTTGGAGAGGGGGGATGGGGGAGGGCGGGGGAAGACTCACCTAAATCACCCAGCAGGCGCTTTGTGGCACCCAACAAGTGACCTTTGGGTGGGGGCAGTTTTCTCGCCAGATCTAGACCAGTGGGCAGTGTTAACCCCCAAAGGTCCCCGAGGCAGGAGTGACCTTTGGGAAGTTTTGGGATTATAAATAGAGTTGTAATGAGGTGGTGGTGGAGGTGGTAGGTTAGTGAAGTCCTTGGTGGTGGTGGTTTGTTGAAGAGGGTCTGTTTTTTTATTGTTTTTATGTTTGTTTGATTGTTTTTATGTATGTTTGTTTGTTTTATTGTTTGTTTGTATGTTTTATTGTTTGTTTGTTTTGTTTTATTCTTCGTTTGACCGTTTTATTGTTTGTTTGATTGTTTGTTTGTTTTATTGTTTGTTGGTATGTTTGTTTGTTTTATTGTTTTTGTTTGTTTTATTGTTTGTTTTTTAGAATGATGTTTTTTGTGGTGTCATTATTGTTTGTGATGTGTTGTTTGTTTGTGGTTGGTGTGTGTGTGTGAGAGAGAGTATCAACACAATTTCCATACCATATATTTACCAACAACTTTGTCATAACGTAACAGTGAGCCAGGGACTCTCTCTCTCTCTCTCTCTCTCTCTCTCTCTCTCTCTCTCTCTCTCTCTCTCTCTCATGATAAAAAACTGATCGACTTGTACCTGTGGTTCTTGTTTGTGTTTTAATTGTTAATTTAATACAACTTTTTATATTATTTCAATTTCTACTGTTGTTGCAGCCACATGTTGTATTGTTAATAATAATAATAATAATAATAATAATAATAATAATAATAATAATAATAATAATAATAATAATAATAATAATACGGTAATAATAATAATAAAAATAATGATGATAATAATAATAATTGAGACGATAATTATTAAAATATGGAGGCAGGAGGAGGAAGAGGGAAGGAATGATGATAGTTGGGAAGATGACAATAGTAGTGATAATGCTGGTTGTGGTAGTGATGGTAATATTATACACGTAACAATAATGGTTGCCCTTCGTGTACGAGGATGGCCGGCTCTAGAGCAACCTAGGCGTGAATTTGTTTAAGGTGTTAGAATCTGTCGTCAACACCACAACCACACCCTAAGTTAACGAGTTGTATGTCCCAGTTTCAATGAATAGTCCGAGAAGACCGGACAACTCGGCAACTGCACTGGCTAACCATTATTCCAGAATAAGATCCGCAAATCGATTAACATCCAGGTTCCCATTTACTGGTAAATAGAAAGCCAAATGACGTAAAAAAAAAATGCTCATAGTTTCACTCTGTCCGGGAATCGAACAGGGGTCCACTCGCTTGCAAGGCGAGCATGCTGACTATTACACCACAGGTTGCCAAAATCACGTTTAGTAAAAATTTTTTTTTTTTTTTCGTGCTGGTCAAGCCCCGACCAGAGGTTAGCTAGACCCCCAGACAACTCTTTCGGAGCTTGACCAGCACGTGGTATTGGTAATATTATCTCGACTTGATTATATGTTACAAATTCACTTGTGTGTTTTTCAATGTTTTGTTTTGTATAATATTTACTTATTCTAAGCTAAATGTTAACAAATAAATGACTTAAATAATACGAAAACAAACAAATAAAAGCGGAACTCCACCTAATATATGCTGTATGTTACACTAAATAGGGATAATTGGCCATTAGTGATAACTTCTATGTATTTGTCTTTTCTAGAAGCCTTTGACTGGCCATAAACGATCTTGCAGATCATAAATATACATATAAATGAATACCTTCATGCATAATGTAACCTGACCAGACCTAACCTAACTTAACCTAATCTAGCCTAACCTAACCTAACGTAAGTTCTGACCTCACTCAGTTGTGTTCTGACCTCACTCAGTTGTGTTCTGACCTCACTCGGGGAAAGGTCACGGCAGGGTTAGCTCCGGAGGGATAATTACCAGATATGGCCAGTGCTATGTGCGGTCTTGGGTATGAGAGTTTGTTGACCAAACTCGGGTGGTCCATTGAAGAATTGGCGAGGGCCAAGTTAGAAATTGAGAGGGCCACGTTGGAGAACCTGAAATTAAGGAAAGAGCTGGCGAAGTTAAAAGGAGAGGCTGGACGAGTAAAGCCAGTGTCTGACGAAAAATCAAGCGAGTGGAAAATTGTGACTAGTGGGAAGACCAAGCTGGTGGTAAAGAAGCACACGAAGGATACGACAACAACAGCTAAGTGTATCAACCCGCTCAGTCCCTTGATAGACGAATTAGACGTTAGTACAGTCAGGGACACGGATGACAAGGAAGGTAGAAAAACTTTAATTGTTGGTGACTCACAGGTAAGGTACATGGACAGGGCCTTTTGTGGTAAAACCAAAAATAGGATGAGGGTGTGTTTGCCAGGAGCTGGGGTGGGGGATATAATTGACAGGATGGACAATATCTTGTCTGGTAATGGGAACAAACCCATTATCTGCCTCAGTGCAGGAGGCAATGATATTGGCCGGTGAAGGAGCGAGGAACTTCTTGATAAGTTCAAGGCAGCCATAGATCGTATTAGGACTAAGGGAGGGATCCCTATCATATGCCGTGTCCTGCCTAGAAGGGGAGTTGGCAGTGAATGGTTGTCAAGGGCAGTTGGTGTCAACGACCGTCTTGACAGATATTGCAAGTCAATATCAGTCCCATTCATTGACAACTGGGACAACTATAGCAGAAGGGACACTATGCTAGGGATGGGTGCCTGTCTAGGGATGGAGTAGCAACCCTGGCTGGGGCTCTAGAGGGCAGTTCAAAAGATATCGAAGTCTTTAAGCTGCTAAGGAACATATAGGCACAGGGGTGGAGAGACTGCAGTAGGGCAGGGCAACAAAGCCCGAAAAGATTGCAGGGAAATAGTGTTAGGAATGATGACAAAACTAAATTCTCAAGCTAAACGCGAGACTCAGAACGACTAACCAAATGTACTACGCGAACAGTGAAGTGAAACAAAATAAGATGATATTAGGGCCTTGGTATGTACCGAAAATCAAAATATAATTGCGTTGCTGGTATGGATCAACCTAGACACACGTGAATTACCAGTTGAATACCAAATTGCGGGTTACAAACTGTTCCATACCGATAGGCAGACCAGGAAAGGAGGCGGAGTAGCAATCTATTTTAGGGATAATCTGAAGTGTGAAATAAATAAGGAAATAAAAACTGAGAGGAATACAGAAACAATTTGGATAGAATTAAGCGAAGGTCGGGAAAAATTAATCACAGGAGTAATATATAGACCCCCCAATCTTGATAGCGTCAATGAGCGACATATCTGGGATGAAATGCGCAGGGCTTCCACACACAACAAAGTCTGTAGAGTAGGCGACTTTAACCTTGGCCAAAAAGATTGGACTGACCTTACGGGTAACTCAGAATCAGAGGATTTTCTCGAGACGATCCAGGACTGTTTCCTAAGTCAACATATAACCGAACCCACACGGGGTAATAATATACTGGATCTAGTTCTGTCAAACAGAGAAAACCTCATTAGCAATGTCGAGGTAGGGAACGAACTTGCAAACAGCGATCACAAAGAAATTCGATTCCAGTTAGGTTTTCAGGGCAGACGTAAGGAAAATTCCACTGAAGTACCAGATTTTAGAAGGGCAAACTTTGACAGTTTAAAGGGGCAGCTGAGAGAGGGGGTGTCGCGCTTGGCCATGAACCTGACGGATGACACCGACCTGATAACGAGATCTGAGATTGCCGAGTTCCACAACAATTTAAATAGTGAGTTACTTAATGCACAAAGGCAGAACATACCATACAAAAAACTCAGATCAAACAACAATGACCCTAAATGGATAAATAATTACTTAAAGAACATCATTGGCCAAAGGAAGGCTATAGGTAGAAGGATAAATCGTGGCGAAATTCACCTCCGGGACTATTATAGGGTATTGGCGAGTAGGGTTAAAACCGAGATAAGGAAAGCAAAGAGGGATAATGAGGTAAGGATAGCAAGGGAGGCGAAGACAAACCCCAAAGGATTCTACCAAATGTATCAAACTAAAACAAGAGAAAAGATTGGACCAATACTGTCAGATACCCGCGAGCTCACTGATAACGACGGGGAAATGAGCAATTATTTGAATAAATATTTTTCAACAGTTTTCACCACCGAAAATTTAAACATGATACCCGAGGCACCGACTCTATTCAGAGATAGTGAAGAAAACAAATTAAGTGAGATAGTAGTGACTAGTAACGATGTCAGTAAGCAAATAGACAAACTAAAGCCTAATAAGTCACCTGGTCCGGATGAGATATTTGCCAGAGTATTAAAGGAATGTAAGGAAGAGCTCAGTATGCCCTTAGCAAAGTTGTTTAACATGTCCTTAAAAACAGGTGTAGTACCAGAATCCTGGAGGATAGCGAATGTAATACCGATTTTCAAGAAGGGGGATAGATCACTATCCTCTAACTACCATAATCAGTCTAACATCAATAAAGTAGGCAAATTACAGAAGCAATCATTTCAAACTCTATTCCAAGAAATCCCCACTGGAGAGGAAGCACCGATTGATCAATGATTCCCAGCATGGCTTCACAAGCGGACGTTCTTGCCTATTAATCTATTAACATTCTTTTCATCAGTTTCCAGATACGGTGGGCCAGGGGCACAATTATGATATTGGTATATCTCGACTTTAGCAAAACCTTCAGCAGAGTCCCCACGAAGACTAATTTAGAAGGTAGAAGCTCTTCATGGCATCAAGGTGACATCCTTAAATGGATTGGGGCGTGGTTACAGGACGGGAAACAGTGAGCGATGCGCGGGCACTAAGTCCCATTGGAGCAACGTCACAAGTGGAGTTCCCCAAGGCTCAGTACTTGGACCATTATTGTTTATTATATACATAAACGACATAGATATCGGCATAGACAGCAACATAAGTAAATTTGCTGATGACACTAAAATAGGACGTGTTATCAAATCTGACGAGGACTCGGCTAAACTACAGGAAGATCTAAACAAATTTCTCGAATGGTCTGAAAAATGGCGGATGAAATTCAACGTTGACAAATGTAAAGTACTCAGTATAGGAGATGTAAACAGGGAAACCAGATACCAGATGAACAACGATGCCATAGAGAAATCCGACTGCGAGAGGGATTTAGGAGTAATGATAAGTAGGAACCTTAAGCTAAGTAAACAATGTGTTTTTGCTCGTAACAAGGCTAACAAAGTACTGGGGTTCATACAAAGGAGTGTTAGTTACAAGACTAGCGAGGTCATCCTAAAACTGTATCTTGCTCTTGTGAGACCACACCTGGATTACGCAGTTCAGTTCTGGTCACCGTATTACAGAATGGATATAGAATCCTTGGAAAGAATTCAGAGGAGAATGACAAGACTAATCCAGGGCATTCGGAACCTTGAGTATAGAGACAGGTTAAAGCATCTTAATTTGCACTCCCTTGAGAGACGTAGAGCGAGGGGCGACCTGATAGAGGTGTATAAGTGGAAGGCAGGGCTAAACAAAGGGGACATTATAAAGGTACTCAAATTATCCAACCAGGAGCGAACTCGTAACAAGTGGTTTTAAATTAGACAATTTAGATTTAGGCGTGAAATAGGTAAACACTGGTTTGGGAAACAAGGTAGTGGATGAATGGAACAAGTTACCAAATATTATCATTAACTCGAATACGCTGAATTGCTTCAAACATAGGTTGGATGCTCATATGAGCAATAGGGGTTGGGTGTAAACGGGACTGCCCAGTATGGGCCAATAGGCCCGCTGCAGTTTCCTCCATTCTTATGTTCTTATGTTCTTATGTAACCTAACGTAATCTAGCCTTCTTCTTGTTCTTGTTCTTATCCTCCTCCTCCTCCTCCTCCTCCTCCTCCTCCTCCTCCACTGCATTATACCATCATCAACTAAACTAAAATTCAAACGCCTTAACCTTACACACTGTGACCCTGGGTTGGAGAGGGGGGATGGGGGAGGGCGGGGGAAGACTCGCCTAAATCACCCAGCAGGCGCTGTGTGACACCCAACAAGTGACCTTTGGGTGGGGGCAGTTTTCTCGCCAGAAGTAGACCAGTGGGCAGTGTTAACCCCCAAAGGTCCCCGCGGCAGGAGTGACCTTTGGGAAGTTTTGGGATTATAAATAGAGTTGTAATGAGGTGGTGGTGGAGGTGGTAGGTTAGTGAAGTCCTTGGTGGTGGTGGTTTGTTGAAGAGGGTCTGTTTTTTTTATTGTGTTTATGTTTGATTGTTTTTATGTATGTTTGTTTGTTTTACTGTTTGTTTGTTTGTTTTATTGTTTGTTTGTTTTGTTTTATTCTTCGTTTGTTCGTTTTATTGTTTGATTGTTTGTTTGTTTTATTGTTTTTGTTTGTTTTATTGTTTTTGTTTGTTTTATTGTTTGTTTTTTAGAATGATGTTTTTTGTGGTGTCATTATTGTTTGTGTTGTGTTGTTGCTTGCTTGTTTGTTTGTGATGTGTTGTTTGTTTGTGGTTGGTGTGTGTGTGAGAGAGAGAGAGAGACACAGAGAGAGATAGAGAGAGTATCAACACAATTTCCATACCATATATTTACCAACAACTTTGTCATAACATAACAGTGAGCCAGGGACTCTCTCTCTCTCTCTCTCTCTCTCTCTCTCTCTCTCTCTCTCTCTCTCATGATAAAAAACTGATCGACTTGTACCTGTGGTTCTTGTTTGTGTTTTAATTGTTAATTTAATCCAACTTTTTATCTTATTTCTAATTTCTACTGTTGTTCCAGCCACATGTTGTATTGATAATAAGAATAATAATAATAATAATACGGTAATAATAATAATAAAAATAATGATGATAATAATAATAATTGAGACGATAATTATTAAAATATGGAGGCAGGAGGAGGAAGAGGGAAGGAATGATGATAGTTGAGAAGATGACAATAGTAGTGATAATGCTGGTTGTGGTAGTGATGGTAATATTATACACGTAACAATAATGGTTGCCCTTCGTGTACGAGGATGGCCGGCTCTAGAGCAACCTAGGCGTGAATTTGTTTAAGGTGTTAGAATCTGTCGCCAACACCACAACCACACCCTAAGTTAACGAGTTGTATGACCCAGTTTCAATGAATAGTCCGAGAAGACCGGACAACTCGGCAACTGCACTGGCTAACCATTATTCCATAATAAGATACGCAAATCGATTAACATCCAGGTTCCCATTTACTGGTAAATAGAAAGTCAAATGACGTAAAAAAAAAAATGCTTATAGTTTCACTCTGTCCAGGAATCGAACAGGGGTCCACTCGCTCGCAAGGCGAGCATGCTAACTCGACCTAATACATACTGTATGTTACACTAAATAGGGATAATTGGCCATTAGTGATAACTTCTATGTATTTGTCTTTTCTAGAAGCCTTTGACTGGCCATAAACGATCCTGTAGATCATAAATATACATATAAATGAATACCTTCATGCATAATGTAACCTGACCAGACCTAACCTAACTTAACCTAATCTAGCCTAACCTAAACTAACGTAACCTAACGTAATCTAGCCTTGTTCTTGTTCTTCTTGTTCTTGTTCTTGTTCATGTTCTCCTCCTCCTCCTCCTCCTCCTCCTCCTCCTCTGCTTTATATCATCATCAACTAAATTAAAATTCAAACACAATGGCAGCTATATCTTCGTTTTCTGTAAACATTCCTCACACGGGTAGAGGAGAAGAGGGTTCCATCTTGTGTAACACATTAATACAGACAGGCAACAAAGTGTCATAACTCTGCCAAAAATCAGTGAGGCGGAACCATCTGGTCATAACCACACCATCAATCCACCTATAGTATTTGTACCCCGAGACATGATAACTGGTGGACGAGTTGAGTTTACAAACTGCTGATATCAAAATGATAGACAATTTGTGATTTCAGATAGACACAAAAAAACCACCAATCTATATATTCCCCAGCTGGTTTGACAGACGCCGAGAGAATGAAAGCTTTAAAGTCCTCAGACTCACCTCTAAAGGTGACAACAGCAGCGTGCCTTGACACACACGCACACATTCACGCAATATCTTTCACTCTTAGTATTTTTTTTATCTCAAGAGTTCACTGATACACACACACATTCAGCTCAGAGCAGAAATCATAATATTGTACCATCGTGTCTCTCTCTCTCTCTCTCTCTCTCTCTCTCTCTCTCCTCAGTTATCCTATCAGGTCAAAGGTCACAGTCCAAAAAACATTATATATATATATATATATATATATATATATATATATATATATATATATATAATTTGTAAGTGTTCGGACGTGAGAGAGACATACAACATCGTCTTAAAAATATTCCACTGTTTCCAGGTTATTGTTAACACTAATCCTCCCCTCTTATTACCCCGCTCACCCTCCCTTATAGTTTTATGTACTCCTTGAACCGCTGGATGGATGGACAGACAGACAGACAAACAGACATAATGATAGATGAAACGTTTAAACCATTTGTGCGAATGAGTTTAGACATACCAACTTACGAGCATACAATAAGTTCCTCCTTATTCTTGACCAAGGTAATGAGGGGAAGTGACTCATTTTTGGAGTAATGGGGGGGGCGAAGTGACTCACCTTCTGTATAATGAGAGAAAGTGAGTGAACATGAGGGTAATGAGGGGAAGTGACCTCATCTTAGGGTAATGAAGGAAAGTGACTCATCTTGAGGATAATGAGGGAAGTGACTCATCTTCTGTACAATGACAGGAAATTTTTCAAAGGTTGCCAGCTGTATGTTTTTATTCACTACAAGTTACCAGTTACAACACTCGTGAAGATATAACCATATTGGTTCACTGAAAAAGCCTCGTGTATGTTTGAGGAATTTATCATAGTCATATTGAAAATTCCCTCCATTGTTCTAGAAGCAAACATTGTTATTGAAATTCCCGTGTACAGTTCTGAAGATTAAACTATATATATTAGTCTTGAAAACCAGATCCAGGAGCCTGACTGCCCGTCATCGCCACTCTGGAAAACATACTAAGCAAGTAATGGCGTAACGTTACTAGGTGGGATGAGACTGTCCCGGGATCGAACCATCAACCCTTCAGAAAAACAAAACTGTATCAACTGGACCAACGCACCCCACCCATCTATAGTATTGAGCTGGGGATTAGTAAGGTTCACGGTGATCATCCTCTACCTTACAACACTAAAGAAGTTTTCGTGTACCTTGAGTCAACATCACACTGTGTTATCTTGTCATCTCGAGTGTCCCAGTTTATGACTTGTTGCTAAAGTCTCGAGTCCTGTATTCTATGGAGGTCGTGAGTGTCCTACCAAATTTTCAAGCCGATCCATCCAAAATTCTGAGACGTGTTTGTTGCGTTGACAAAAGATTAGGTCAACACACACACACACACACACACACACACACACACACACACCCGCACCGATAGATATAAGAACAGCACCATCCCATCTATTGTTAAAATAATAAACAACTCCTGATTTATGTACTGTACAGCCATGTAAATGTATTCAATGCATATTATATCATTATGTCTAAATCAAATGTAAGTCTGTATATTTTCAGCCACCGGCTGCAACTCCATTAATAAACCGTTTATTATTATTATTATTATTATTACTACACACACACACACACACTCCCACGGCTTGACACAACCACTCTCCCTGCTTACCTACCAGCCCCCCTTCCCACTGACTTAGTAGAAGAATTTGACGTAGCAAAACGCCTGGACAAACTAAAATTAAAACGCTCTACCACCCCCATTGACTTACCAATGAAACTCTTCAAGGAGTTCTCCCCGGAGCTTGCTAAACCCCTCTGCTCCATCATCAATGCTTTTCTCAGTCAAGCCAGATGCGCAGCTGACTGGAAGACCTCTTATGTATCACCAGTGCCCAAGTCAACCAGCCCACAAACCTTAAATCAGCTACGACCTATTGCAATCACCCCAATACCCAGCCTAATCTGTGAAAGTTTTGTGTTCGACTGGGCTTATGCTGATATTGTAGGAGTCGTAGACCCTCAGCAATTTGGCAACATGAAAACTTCCTCCACCACTCACTGTCTTGTCAGCTTTCTCGATTACATATACCGCCATCTCGAGAAAACGAAAAACGTCTGTAGCTGTCGTCATTGATTTCACTAAAGGCGTTCGACCTAGTCGACCACAATATAATCATCATCAACAAAGCTATTGACCCGGGCTTCGGAGAAGTCTTTATACCATGGCTTACAGATTTCCTCAGTGACCGACGCCAAGCTGTACGCTTCCCGAGGGGCTGTCTCACCTTTCAGTCACTCACCTGTGGCGTCCCCAAGGCACCAAGATGGGACCATCACTCTGCTTCCTTATGCTCATCAATGATGCCCCAAGAGAAACCCCTGCTCGCTGAAATATGTCGACGATTCCACCATTGGGATCAGCGCGTCAACAATTCTGCTCCCAACTATACCGCCCTTCAGGATTTATTGAACAGTTCCAAAACTGGGCCACCAACAACCATGTCACCATCAACCATACCACATCTCATGGTTATGCACATCAACCTCCCTCCGACATTAACCTACACCTCCTTCCATTACTCTAGGTCCGAACACACTCCAGGTTGTAGATTCCACGAAGCTCCTCGGCGTCACCATAGACAACAAACTAAATTGGAAACCACACGTCAGTGAAGGTTGTCAAATCCTCCAGTTTCCGTCTCCACCTCCCTCCGCCGATCCGTCCCTCGGAGTTCCTGCAACACGAGCTCCTCAGTGCTTACACAACATCTTCATACTTCCCAAGCTCTCACCTATGCCTCCCCACCTGGTCTTCCTCCCTAAATGCCACACACAACGTAAAACACACCTAGAAAAAGTGCAAAAGAGGGCATGCAAGATTATTCTCCCCTTCCTACCCACACATATCAAGAAGCGCTCAACACACTGACCCTTTCGACTCTCACTGACCATCACCACGACCTCATCTGCAAATTTGGTAAGAAGCTTCTACACCATCCCCGACACCGGCTCCTACTACCACCTGAGATCCCTAGTCCGAGAATTGCTGTTCGACACCACAACCGCATCCAGCCCATACGTGCACGAACTGATCGCTATAAGAACAGCCCAGTCCCAACCATTGTAAAAATTATCAATAACTTGTAATAAACCAGTGTATTCACTCCCAGTAAACACTACTCCTTGCACTGTCACTATGTTGAAATGAACTGTAGTTTGAGCTTTTCCCCATCTAGTTATTATATGTCTTATTTGTGTCACTTATGTTACTTGTATATTATTTGTAATTCGTAACCCATTCCCCAAATATGTAACTGTATATTTTCAGCCTTCTGGCTGCCAAGCTCTGACAAACACAATGGATATCCTGTCTGGAGAACGGAACACATGACGGACACACAGAGGAACGTAGTCACTAGAGTGGAACTATCCTGACATATAATACGCATCACCCATCTATATACGCCATTTCTTACAGGAGGCGTGAAATTCCCTTTAGAATATTAGTGCCCGAGTTTAATTTATAAAGTTATAAGAATACATATCAACAGAAACACAATCAAACACCGTATGAAATGTGTTTATCTTAAGTATGTTATAGATTCTATGTACAGCGCTAGTAAGATAAGTGACAGCCACACTACCACCACACCAGCCACACCACACCAGCCATACCAGTACTACTACACCATCACACCACTACGAGTAATTGCTATCACATAAACCACCACCACATCACCACTACTACCACAACACCACCGCCACAACTACTACACCACCACTATTACTACCACACAACCACTACACCCCTACTACCACCACAACTACTTCCAAACCACCACCAATACCATATACACTACTACTATCACCACCATCACATCACCACCACCACACCATCACCACTACCACTACGCCATATCACCGCCACAATTACCAAACCACTACTACCACACCATCACAACCACAATATTACTATCACCACCACCACTACCATCACCCCGCCATCAACATCACCACCACACTAATACTATCAGCAGCACCACACCACCACTACCACACCACCACCATCACAATACTACTATCACACCACCACCATCATCACTACACCACCATCAGCAGCACAATATCAGTAACAATAACACCTGGACCTCAACATTAGCACGATAAAGACACTCACACTGGCCACAACACAGGTATTCAGGGAAGACAACCGCTCGAGCATCAACTTGAATGTCGGCAATAACGATAAATTTATTTAATAGCAAAGCGCAAAACACACGAGCTTGAGATTGGTTCTGTGTGTGTGTGTGTGTGTGTGTGTGTGTGCGGGGGCGCATTTTATAAGCGTGTCACGGCAGATGATCAAGGACACGGGTGAATGTCAAGGTCACGGTAAATGGTCAAGGTCACGGAAGAAGGTCAAAACGGAACCTTAATTAGAATATAATATCTTCCCCCATATCTTCCAGACCAGCCTCTGTCACGACCCTGGACGATTGGCCTTGTTAATGGCTGAACTGTACATGGAGATTAAAGTCGTTTTTCTTATGGAGACGAGGAAGTACCGGAACCTGGATGATGGCAACCGATACAGTCTAAGATTAGGTTAATTTTGTCGGCACTAGACCTCCCTACACCCCTTTCACCCCCTCCAGTCCCCCTTCTCCCCCCTTCACCCCCCCTCCAGCCCCCCTTCACCCCTCGTCACCCCTCTCCAATCCCACTCCAGCCCCCCCCTAACCCCCAAGCCTCTCTCACCATACAACAACAACAACAACAAACTGTATTACTAAGATTATATTGTCAGTAATACGATAATATGTGGAAAAGAAAAAAACCCTCCCACACGGGAAAAACCTCCATCCGTGTTGTCAGGGAAGGCGCCTCTGGTCCCGGTGAAGTAAACTCAATGAGAGATGCGAGATTATACTGGCATGGGTTGAAAGTTATAATTGGAAGATGATAATGACAAAAACAGTTACTATAAAGTTCTCTCTAAGCTACAAGAAAATCGTAAATGAAGATACTTTTAGGGGAAAGAAAAATTAAAACAAAATAAATAAAATAAAACATAAGGAAATTAAGTTTGCTAAAACGTCAAGAATTAAAAAAAAGATATATTCAAAGGAAATAACAATAAATAAGAATCTCCCCATATTAAAAAACAAACAAAATCCCCACAAAAGTACAGCAAAAGCAGGTTTAAAAAGGGTCAAAATTCACTCCTTCCTCAAAAAAAAGAAGAAAAACAAAAGCAAATCATATTACTAGCGTCATCTCGACCCCGATATTCATAGATGCTAAATTCTCGGTTCAACAAAAAGGTGGAGGATAGAGGTTTCCCTGTTAGGAGGCCGGGCACGCCGAGTCGTCAATTTGCAGTGAATAGCTTACAGGAGGAGGAAAAACCGAACGATTCATACCTCCTACTGTCCTCTTGAAATTTAAAAGCCCTTGACGTAATGATGCGACTCTCTCCTCTTGAAATGTGGTGTTCGTGTGTCTGGGTTATGGGTCCGGGGTTAAGGGCTTATTTTGTTTTTTTTCTTTGGTGTTTTATCTTTGGTTATCAGTGAGGTGGTTGTTCCTCTTACAGTTATCGACATAAACAAGACACATGTTGTTCTGCCTTTTATTCTTTTATATACACACGTGTGAGGGTTCTGGGGGTGATTTATTTATGGAATGTTAAAAGCTGCACTGGAATTTTGTAGTTCATTGTTGTGTTTCTATCAGTAAGACAAACCCCCAAACATTAAACTTAGTCTTTTGTTAAAGTTTTTACGCTGAACTATAGTTGGAATAAACAGTTAAGAACACATTTGTCATTCTAATTACTGAACAAATTATCATTGAGGAAATATTAAAATTCTGGTTTGTAAACAGATATAAGCAGAGAATAAATAAAGTCTTGTTTCTTACTGCCAGTCAACATAGTTAACAGTTAAAAGAGACTTTAGTTAAATGTATTACTGTAACAGATACAAAACATTTTAACTTATAGTACAGTGGGCAAAATGTATTGCATTTCAATAAACATTTTAAAAATATATAAAATTACAAGTGACGTTTCAGAAAATATAAATAAATGGAAACATCATGTATGTTAGAATAATTCAAATGGAAATGAAATATGGAACATCACAAATCATGAAATATAGTGAATATAAACGGTACAAGAGAATAATTCAGTAGTTAGAAATATATCGTAATAAACTTGTTTAAATCATCTTGCTGGTTAAAATTACGTTTGATTATATTACATATAAGAATATTACAAACAATATATGGTCAGCAAGAGTACAAGCTGTATTGTACCTTTGCTACACCATTGTTAAGTAATTGTCTAAAAAAAAAAATTCTTAGCCTCCAGTGAGCCCTTCCTCAGCACTCCTCTGGTCTGTACTCTCTTGATCTTGCTTCCGGTGAACATAAAGTCCCTAATACGTTGTCCACAATACAGTCGGTCCTAACTCACTCACTACTAACATAGCGAGATATATTGAAATAAATACAACAGAGAATACAGCTGTTGGTACACCCTAGATTTTGTATTATTATGTAAACAATAAAAGTAATGGTCTTGTGACTACTACTACACAATGGCTCACCAATTTACTCACCTCCTGTAAAAGTATCTTTGTAATTAACGCTACATAGTTGTTTAATGTATCTCTCTCTCTCTCTCTCTCTCTCTCTCTCTCTCTCTCTCCCATACACACAAATATATAAATTATATATATATATATATATATATATATATATATATATATATATATATATATATATATATATATATATATATATATATATATGCAAGTAAATCACTTATTGATCTAGGTATGCTGATAACCACAAGGAAAGAAAAAACACGAAGTTCCCAAGCGCTTTCGTGTAATTCACATCTTCAGGGGTGAGTACAGACTAGAGAGAGTAATACAAATCAAGGTGTATATATACAGAGGAGGGTGAGACCAGGTCCACAATGGTCAGGTATTAGGTAATGACCCTACTAATCTTTAAATAGCACACAACGGTTGGTGGTCAGGTCAGATGGTCAAGTGACCCGGCCTTCTCACCTGATCACAAATCTTCTTAATTACAAAGTTTTCCAGCTTGTACAAGCCGTTACTCAAATTCATGTTGAATGCTTCGTGTTTTCTTCTTTCTTTGTGGTTATCAGCATATATATATATATATATATATATATATATATATATATATATATATATATATATATATATATATATATATATATATATATATATATGTGTGTGTGTGGTATTACACACCCCGCACCGATAGATATAAGAACAGCACCATCCCATCTATTGTTAAAATTATAAACAACTTCTGATTTATGTACTGTACAGCTCTGTAATTGTATTCAATGCATATTATATCATTATGTCTAAATCAAATGTAAGTCTGTATATTTTCAGCCACCGGCTGCAACTCTATTAATAAACCGTTAAATATTATTATTATTTTATTATTATTATAAACATGTATCGTCCATAAGACAGTATAGAGTGGAGATAGTGAAACGTGAGGCGCGACGCCCGTAGACTTTCTCAGCCAGTTGGGCAATGTTAATTTTTACGATGTTGATATTGTTTCTCTCCGCAGCAGTGTTGTATTTTATTCTGTATATATATATATATATATATATATATATATATATATATATATATATATATATATATATATATATATATATATATATATATATATATATATATATATATATAATATGTGTGTGTGATTGTTTATTTTTAGCTTATATGAATATTCTTTTCTGATTTTATTAAAGAAACTTGTCCTTAAACAAAGTCCAGATCTTAAATAATGAAGCACTGAAAGACAAACTGATAAACATACAGACAGAAACAGGGTGCTTAGCCGCCCACACGGGACTCTAGCGTGGGAACCAAGGCAGCTGAAACAAGCACCGAGGAGATACATAGCTTTTCCTAGCTGGCCAGAGAGGCCAGTGTGGCCTTCTTAACGCTGACTTTGTTTGTCTTAGCTGGCCAGAGAGACGAGTACGACTGTTCTGACAGTAATACATAATTTTTTAGCTTAGGAGAAAGATAAGTACTCCTTTCGTGACCTCACAGCTAAAATTATCCCCCATAGCTGAAGGTAGGAAGTGAATATAGTTAACAGACTACAGCGTTATTTCTTGGCTGCATCATACTGAACACCTTCCCTTAACCTTACTACAGCCTAGCTTAGTTAATGTATGATACACTGCAGCTACACCCGGCTACAGTGATTTTAGCTGTGCGAAATAAAACTAATGGACAAGCAGTACAGAATAAAATTTCGTTAGAGAGATAATGAAGAACCGTGTCTGTCTGTCTGTCTGTCTGTCTGTCTGTCTGTCTCAATTAGGAACTTCATAATGTTTGATTGAGAATAGGAGTTATAGGACAGTGGCTTTTAATTTGAATGTTTAAATTAATTATAGGCCTGTGGATTAATTATAGACATGGATTAACTATTGTCGTGTGGATTAATTATTGAATGTTGAATTGACTATTAACATGTATTGATTATAGGCCTGTGGTTATACAGCTATGGGTTGATCATAGACGCGTGTATTGATTATAGGATAGAGTATTAATGATAGATTTCTTGCTTATTTATTTTCCTGGGATGATTATATACCTGTGAGTTGATTATACATCTGTAGATTGATTATACACTCTTGGAAATATTATACACTAATGGACTAATTATACACCTGTGAGTTAATTATAGCCTTGGGGGATAGTCAAGAGAAATAAAACGCGACTAATTACCTGGAAGGACGTGTCACCTGGGAAGGGGGGGGGGGGTTAAGAGGTGACTCGCGAGATCAAAGGACAGGTTAATGAAGATCAGGTGAATACAATGAGGTGAGGTGATGATCAGAACACGGTGATTTATGAGTGGAAAAGGTCTTGAATAGTGACTAATGAAAAGGTAATTAATACGGAGGGGAGGGAAATCAGAAAGGTGATTTAACCAATTAGTGAGATTTCGACAGGTGATTTATGGTAATGGAAGTCTGTTAATGGTGTGTGTGTGTGTGTGTGTGTCTTTTAATTATATTAGTTTTATTTTGGTATTTGAGAGTGGATGTTGGAGTGAGTGCATGTTTATATGGGTTGTTGTTTTAGTGAGTGGATGTGCGAGTGGATGTTTGGGCGTAGATGTTTGTGTGAAAAGATATTTGAGAATATTTAATCGGATATCTACATGGAGAGAATATTTCAAGTCATGTTTAAACGATGATTATATAAATGATGTTAATGCTCCAGTAGATGTTAGGGAACCATGTTAGGGAGTGTGTGTTTGAAACATTGATAATACAAAAGATATTTAAAGAGCAATTGATTATAAAGATAAATAATAACCTTTGTATACTAATGTAAAGAGAGTTTAAATCTATGTTGTTGAGGGATGCAGTTGTTCTTGTTATTGGGACTATATTATTATTATTAAAGTAGTAGAAGTTATAGGTGTGGAAATAGTAGTAGAAGTAGTAGTAATGATAGTATTAATGGTATTATTAGTGACGTTAGTATTATTCCTATCTTTTGCAGTACAGTAAAATATATATATTAAAATAATACAATTTGGAAGAATATAAGCTAGTGTAGTGCGTTGGTCCGCCACCCGGTGTTAGTGCGCCCTTGTCTCCTGTGATCCAGTGTTGTGATATAATTAATTAGCGTCTCTTATGTTCATCATCTCCGTCCCAGTATTAGCTCTGATGTCCATAAACCGGTGATAAAGTGAGTTATCTTTGTAATATATATGAAATTGTGTCGTGGTGATTGTTGTGAGGCAGTAAACAAGATAATTAGTTGATGTTATCTTGACCACCACAACCAGTGATTTACAGTCCAGATGATAATTTAATCCGAGATCAAATTTAACATAAGGATTATAGAGTTAAAATATATAAGATAATCTGAG
This sequence comes from Homarus americanus, assembly GCF_018991925.1. Taxonomy (NCBI): domain Eukaryota; kingdom Metazoa; phylum Arthropoda; class Malacostraca; order Decapoda; family Nephropidae; genus Homarus; species Homarus americanus. The sequence continues at coordinate 20,441 of NW_024750984.1, forward strand.
TTTTTAGTTTAGATGAAGTTCTCTCTAGGTGGCTCAAACAGCGACACGGTAACGGTAGAATTTATTATGAAGACAGGCAAATTTTTTATGACCTGATGGAAGTTGACGAAGAGATTGAGTCTTGTGTTGGTGTGGCTTAATAGGTTCAGGGGACAGACGCGGTTAATGGTTATTATTATTGTAGGGGAAAAGTGTTCTGATGATTACGATTGACATCTTCCCTTTCTCAAATCGTAAAGTGCTTTGTTTGACCCCTTTAGTTGTTGTTATTATTATTATTATTATTATTATTATTATTATTATTATTATTATTATTATTATTATTATTATTATCCTCCTCCCTCCCTTCCTTCCCCGCTCCCTGTTCTTCCCTCCCTCCTCCTTCCCTCCCTCCCTCCCTCCCTTTCTTTCCTCCCTCCCTCTTTGGTACCCGACACTCCCTGCCTCTCCCCTCTCTCACTTATCCGCACCCTCTCCCTACATCACACCTTTCCCACTCTCCCCTCTCACCACTTACTTAGTGGACCTGCCTGCCACTCCCCTCACCTATCTCTCTCTTCCCCTCACTTACCTCATTATTCTTCGGTCTCCATCTTCTTGTCTCTTATCGTCTCTCGTTATCCCTTCCCTTCTCTCTCTCTCTCTTTCTCTCTCTCCACATTCTTACTATGAGTGTGTAGTTATTAAATTCCAACTGAAATAACATTCTCCCTCCTCTCCCTTACTCCCACTTTTACTCCTCCCCTTCACCCCTGCCTTACCCTGCCCCCCTCCCACATACACACATACACATCTCTCTTTTTTTTATCTTTCTTTCTTCCTCTCCTTCTCTTTCTTCCCCTCTCACCATTATTCTTGCCCCCCACTCTCTGTTTCTCGCCGGTAATCTCCCCCACTCACCTCCCCCATGACCTGTAGTTAAGGTGTGAGAGAGCTAATGTGACACCTGGCTTACCTCACTAATAATTGACGACGCAGGTGAGCAGAGGTCAAGTTGTTTGTCACCGAGAGAGAGAGAGAGAGAGGTGATGGTTGGTGTTGTGATAGTTGTGTGTGTGTGTGTGTGTGTGCGTTCATATCTTATGCACAATACTTAAGATACACACATGTACACCGCTGACATCCAAAGTAAACTTATATTATACCCCCATAAACCCAAGATACACACACACACCAAGATTACACTCATACAAACATAATACTCATACACACATAGTACACCCATATTACATCCATACACTCACACTACGTTCATAAACCCACACTGCACTCATACTACTTATACGACTATACAGCTACACTTGACTCATACACCCATAATACACCCATACACCCACACTTAACACGCATATGTACTACACTCACAAAGCCATACAACCCTCCAAGTACACTGCCCGCTGTATAGAACAATCCAGTATAGCCGACAACTGGCATTATGGCGTCTTGTGCTGCTGTACGTTTGTCTTATGAACGCTGAGGTCTGGTGATCTACATAATGTCTACGTGCGGCTAATGAGGGTGATGGTGACGACGGGGATAATGGTGAGTGGTGGTGACGACGGGGATAATGGTGATGGTGGTGAAGAGGGGGATAATGGTGAAGTGTGGTGGTTAATAGTGGTGGAGTGGTAATGGGTGACTGATGATAGGTATTTTCTCTCTCTCTCTCTCTCTCTCTCTCTCTCTCTCTCTCTCTCTCTTCTTAACCACTCCAAAGCTTCTTTTCTTCCCCTACTCCTACCCATCTCCACCTCCCCTCTCTTTCCCTTCCTCATTTACCCATTCCCTCTCTAGCCTCTCCTCCATCTTTTTCCACCGCGTTTCTTTCGACTCCTTCCCCCCCAACACACCTGTTCGATGCCTCCCAATCTCTTCCCTCCGGCCTCCCTTCCCTCACCCCAACCAACTCTCCACCATCCCCCTCCTCTTTCCATTTGCACCCCCCTACACCTCCAACATCCTCTCTCTCTTTCATTATCCCCACCCCTCCCGCCCCTCCCCCTCTCACTATCCCCACCCCTCCCCTCACCCACTACCGCCACCAGCACCTCCTCTTCCCCCCTCCGTCTCCAATACCTCACCCTCCCTTCTTCCTCATCCCCACCCACCCCACCACTCCCTCCCCTCCTCTCCTCTCCTTGCCTACCGTCTCCAGCACTCATTCCCCTCCCCTCTCCTCCACCCCCTCTCCCTCCCCTCCCCATCACCGTCTTCAGTATTCACCTCCACCCCCCCTCCCCCCTCTCAGTGACTTTTAGTCTTGTCTCTACCTTGGACCAATTAGGCACGAGCAGACACTTGGCATTTAAGGAGAAAGAGGCAATTGTCAGTCTTGTTAGGCAGTTCCAAAAATTAACACCAGGGGGCAGGGGGTACTTAACCTGACCGTGTGTGTGTGTGTGTGTGTGTGTGTGTGTGTGTGTGTGTGTGTGTGTAATAATAATAATAATAATAATAATTAACGGTTTATTGAAAAAGTTCTGCAGCCCGAAGGCTGAAAATATACATTGGACTCGTGACTTATTACACATGCATTGGTGGTTTTAACCACAAAAAGCCTTCATTAGAAGGTAAGGAACGCCACAGTGAACATACAGATTAATGTGGGTGTTGAACCCAGCAAACACGTAGTGTAGTAATTCCCTCACAGATGGTGTTATGAGGGGCCTCACGTGGTGTAGTAATTCCCTCACAGATGGTGTTATGAGGGGCATCACGTGGTGTAGTAACTCCTTCACATATGGTGTTATGAGGGGTCCCACGTGGTGTAGTAATTCCCTCACAGATGGTGTTGTATGAGTGAGGTGTGGTTCCAGGCCTTCCTATCGTAGACGGATCAGCACATCGCTGGTTGTTGGGTCTCACGGGCCGTTATCACTGGGTACCTGGGACCTCACTGTGTGAAGGTCAACTTGGGTACCACTGTTACTGTTGAGTTGTTCTCACTGACTTAAGCACTGTTCACCACTGTTCACCTCTGTTTAACACTGGTTCCATTCCTTTCCTAAATGAAATAATAACTTCTGGCGAGAACATGTTGATATTCCGGTGGGGAGGAGGGTTCAGGGGAGGGAGTTGGTATGGGCCAACATAACAGTTGACCTGGCTGCTCCGAGAGGAGTGCCAGGTACGTCTTGACCCTTCGGTGGTCAAGGATGTGTGTGTGTGTGTGTGTGTGTGTGTGTGTGTGTGTGTGTGTGCCTTCTCTTGGGGACGGCCTGGGCGCTTGTACTCACCGAATATTATGTAGAATTATTTATTGCATTTGTGTTTTGATTTATTTTCGGGATAATCAGATAATATACATCTTTTTATGTTTGTTTTTGTAATTTGTGAGTGATAAAGTACGTTGTTTCCTCACGCGCACGCACGCACACACACACACACACACACACACACACACACACACACACACACACACACACACACAGGTATTAGAATTACCATAGTTACCTGTGTCCAGAATATTTAATTAATGGTATTGAAACGAAAAAAATATTAATGTTCATCTTTTATGTTCATGTTAAAACACTTCACTTGGAATATTTTTGTTTGATTTAAATTCGTTTTATAATTACGTGGTTTTATTGGTGTCCGTGTTTTACTGTCGCGTTTTATTATTCCTATTTTCTTCTTTAATTCCATGGTTTAACTGGTCTCTAGGTTTAATCTGGTGTTTTATTTAATTTTATTGAATAATTACTAAATTTTATTGGTGCTTTTGCGTTTTATTTATGGTGTTATATTTATTCTTAATTTCTTCTTTTATAATTAACCTATTTTTTTCTTCTTATATTTCAGGTAAATGTTGAACGTCGGGGTGAAGACAGAGTACAGGTTGGTGAGTGTTATTATCCCCCTCGTTATCGTCTGCAGGAGTGATAAAGCAGCAGTCGTCTCTGTCTGTTTGTTTGCGTGTACATCCGGTTGCTATGGTGTTTATATATTTTGGCGGGAATATCGTCCTAAGGTATGCATTGTTTAGGGTCGAATTTGGGTTCTTGGCGTACTATGGAATAACTCCCCCCCCCCTCCCCCTGGTGGGTGTTTTGGTGTGGGCGATTGTGCAGCGTTTGTGATGATGTGGTCACTCTTGTTTGTTTGATTTGTTAGTGTTTTTCCTTCTTTTTTGTCAAGTTTGGTGAAAAAGATGTATTTTTCACCAGAGTTGTGTATCGTTGTTGATTTGGTGTGGTACATTGTCTGGTGCTAGTGTGTGTTTTTTGTATATGCGTCCTTTCTTTCTTTCTTTCTTTCTTTCTTTCTTTCTTTCTTTCTTTTCCACTGTTCTCACACCTCTTCATAGCATCGTTCACTTTATTATGTAAAACGTGTTCCTTATACCTGTATATGCGGATTGGCAAGATGGTGGGATGGGATGAGAGGAGAAGAGAGGGGATTGCCATGGGAGAGGGAGAGAGAAGTGGCAGATGGGAGTGAGGAGGATTGGCAGGTGAAAGGGGTGTGGAGAGGGAGAGAGAGAGAGAGAGAGAGAGAGAGAGTCGCAGGTGAGAGGGAGATGGGGAGGGTTACAAGTGGCAGGAAGTGAATGAGAGGGGTAGCAGCCGGGAGGGAGAGAGATGATCTCAGTGAGAGGGAGTGAGGGAGAATCACAGGTAACAGGGAGCGAGTGGGGGTTGCGTGTGTTAGGGAGTGAGAGAGGGTCGAAATCCGTAGAGGGAGATGGCTGGTGAGAGGGAGAGAGTGCGAGTGTCAGAGAGGTGGCAGGTAAAAGGGGGGAGAGGGAGGAAAAAACAGAGGTGGCAGATGAGATTGGGGAAGGAGGGATGCAGGTGTCAGCCCCGGAAGGCCAGAAGGTCGATCTTGAACGTCCTTACAACACATCCTTCTGAGAGGCCGTGTCTCCACCACCACCACCACCAGCACAACAACCACAACTACCACGATCACCACCACCACCACTCCCTCCACGACAACCACAACTACCACGATCACCACCACCACCACCACTCCCTCCACGACAACCACCATCGCCACCACAACCACTATCAATCTCAATAACAACAGCAACCACCACCACCACTCCCTCCACGACAACCACCATCGCCACCACAACCACTATCAATCTCAATAACAACAGCAACCACCACCACCACTCCCTCCACGACAACCACCATTGCCACCACAACCACTATCAATCTCAATAACAACAGCAACCACCACCATCCACTTCCTATACTCTCTCACACACTCGCTGAATCACCCAAGAACCTGTTAACCACAGGTGAACATCATCACCACTTCTCATACCCATCAAATTTTATCCAACAAACCCGACTTCCGTAAAACCAGCGAAAACCTAACCAGCGTGAAGGAATATCCAGATTTTTCTTCTTCTTCTTCTTGTTCCTTTCGATAAACACCCTCTAAAATATTTTCCCTAGAATTTCAAACCTGGTGGTGTTGGCCGAGCAGTGAGAGCGGGAACTAGTGTAAAATCTGCGACATGTGGAAGAAACGGCCAAGAATCGACCAACTCCACTGTGAACCTCTTGTTACTGTGTGTGTGTGTGTGTGTGTCGCTAACCCAGCTGTGTACTGCCGCCACCAGAAACGATCAAGCAGGTCTAGACTCTCTCTCTCTCTCCAATACCCTACTGCTGTTGCCTTTTCTTTTACAGGACAGCTGGAAGAAAAGAGGTCCTACTTTTTTTTTTTACATGTTTTAAGCCTTTTTTTTTACGTAAAGAAAAAAACTAATATTTTTTTTATACACGAAAAAGTCATACTTTTTTACACACACAAAATATATATTTTTAACCCCGGAAAAAGAGGAAGTAGAGTAAATTTTTTACAGGAACAGTAAAACACACCTTATATCTTGTGTTTACGCTCCTGCAAAAATTATAAGGAAAAACTCTTACGTCGTTTTTATATGCAAATAACAAAAAACTATTTTATTTTAACGCACCTACAAAAACAAAAGAAGACAGTCCTGCCCCTATTTTTCATTGCAGATAACCAAACTAGAGACGACTTATGATTCTCATTTTACGTACTGACAAATAAAAGAGATGGACTCTCTCTCTCTCTCTCT
>NW_024750985.1:0-2076 GCF_018991925.1 Homarus americanus
CCAACCGGCCTATTGCAGACTCCTATATGTTCTTATGTAAATTCAGTTGCCTCTAAGGATGTCTTGAATAATGACCAAGGTAAGGTGTTCCATTGTTCACCTTTCCTCTGTGGTTTTATCATATATATATATATATATATATATATATATATATATATATATATATATATATATATATATATATATATATATATATATATATATATATATATATATATATATATATATATATATATATATATATATATATATATATATATATATATATATATATATATATATATATATATATATATATATATATATATATATATATATATATATGATATATATATATATATATATATATATATATATATATATATATATATATATATATATATATATATATATATATATATATATATATATATACAGACATAAATCCAATTAAGCTATTATATTTTCGTCGGCAAACAGTACAGTTATTCCACCCTAATTTATTATTAATTTACACTGCAGCAGGAATATGAAGAAATAATTTTGTTATTACTATTTAATTTTATGTATACAGAACATGTGAACGTCAGATGATGCACGAGACACCAGATTTAATTTGTAATTTTCACCGTAAAAATACCGGGTCACTGATCACTCTGTCTCATGCAGGAAGATGAGACACAACACCTTAAATGACATTATTATCAAATGAAGACCCGCAAGATGATAAAGTTTGTTTTGTAAGTTAAAGTTGTTACGAACCCCGCCACCAATTGTCATGATCTACCTACCCAGCACTACGAACCACGCCATCTATTGTCTTGATCTACCTACCCAGCACCACGAGCAACGCCATTTAGGGACGAAACACGAGTATGACTCGTCTTAGTTACCACTCCGGGGTTTCCCTTCTCCATATCCTGGTTGTTGCGTCACCTCCTCAAAGTCTTCTTTGTCAGCTCCAGTTCGAGGAGAGTTTAGTTCACTCTGGGAAGTGACCACAGGATCACCTTTCCTGGAAACCTACGGCACAGTGACTACCTACCGTCTTCTACAATACTCAGCCTTACTCGTCAGCCATCTCAGCTCCGCACTTAAGTATTTGTAATCTTATATTGCCTCCCCCACGTCCACTTGCTTCAAATTATTGTATGTTGTATAAATATGTATATACTGTTAATGTTTAGGTTAAGTATGGTTAAGGGTAAATTATAGATAGCTGAATATTTTGTTAAGGAATTTATGGTACTTTATTATACACAACAAAAACTCGCATCCTTTGTCTACCCTTTTATAGTCCGATTGTCTTTGTTTTTGTTTTTTGTTGCCTGTTGGGATCTGGGTAGACTTTTAACTATATTCTAAATCCCCAACTCGTAACAAAGTTAACCAGCACTGTGAAATAGACTATAATGTAGGTGATAGAATTATTCCTCGTTCTAACTCCTGGGGAAAAAATCACAATGATTTCTAATGAGATAATTTAATTTTAATGTCGACAAACTTAACTCTCCTTGATTAATCATCGAATTTGGAGTTGAATAATTCTTATTATGATAATATTAAATATTGAAGCAGGTAGTAGGAAGCTATCAAACAGGGAAGTACTACCGCCTGGGAAGATATTGGAAGCATAGCGTATTGTCTAATGGTAGACCCTGCTGCCATATGGGATCACGAAAATTGTGACCAAGTTCCAGGTTGCTGATCTGATTTTCTGATTCATTTACACACAATTGCAGGGTTTCAATTTTTTTTTTACTTGGACAACACAACATTCATATATCGTTTCTCACTATTGATCTTCTTTTTTTAATTTTTGTATTTATTTATCGTTCTTTATTATATAATATTATTTTATATATCATTAAATTATATTATATTATATCATATTATATTATATTATATTTTATATTTACCTGTACATTCAATATTTAAAAAAAATTTATTATTATTATTATTATTATTATTATTATTATTATTATTATTATTATTATTATTATTACTATTACTATTACTATTACTATTACTATTACTATTACTATTACTATTACTATTACTACTACTATTATTATTATTATTATTACTACTATTATT
>NW_024750986.1:0-12726 GCF_018991925.1 Homarus americanus
CTATTTAGTGGTGTTGGTAAAAGGTGGGAATACTGAATTTTCATAAGATTTCAGGTTAAATTTACCTAGCAATGAAAACTTTTCAAATCTGAAGATATCACATGATTCTGCACATAGAACTACATCGATGGACTTTCAGACTCAAAAAAAAATTTCTCCGTATCACACACCCTAGTGCACTATCCCGATATCAGACCCATCTGCACCCTCTGAAAGAAGCCATTAACGTCAATTTTATTCCAAAACTAGTGAAGATTCCACTTAACCCCAGCAGAAAGGTCTAATCTCTGCACTACCACCGAGACTTGGAGTAATGGGAGACCAACCAGAGGAGAAGGCTACCGAACATTAAAAACTCAGTCAAGCTCACGTTAACCTCACTACACATAATACTCAGAATGACAACAAATGAGGCTATACGAAGGAAATAAACAAGGATAAACTGCAGCAACTGATGCTGCAATTGCCAGAGACTTTGAAAAAATAGCTATAGCGCAGGGAGGTGCCTCGAACTGGCTAACAACGTTACCGAAGAGGGCAAAGGTTTCATCTAATAAACAAGAATTCACAGATGCCATTGCTCTAAGGTACGGATGTCCAGAAGGTTTGCCCTCCTAATGCGTGTGTGGCTCTTCCATGACATCGACCACGCCATGGTGCAGGAAATCTTCGGTATGCAGGAGGTATATAAGTTACTATAGGGACCTCACAGCAAATGTAAGTTAAAATACATGTTCTCAGTGTAGAACCGACCTCCTTCCACTGCAGGTGAATTTCGTCACATTTCAAACACATCCAACCGAGCCAGGAACGTCAGTGCTCGTTGATTCTAGACGCGTGGACAGCATGCCTTCATTGACATATGATTTCGATCCCATGGCGGCATCTCACCGTAACCCAGCTCGCTGCTGCACATAGGAAGAATGAAAAGGCCAAGAAGAGGGCATATGGGAGAGAATTCTGAAAGTTGATCAGGGCAGCTTCACTACTGGCGTTCAGATGTTTCAGCTGCCAGACTCGCGAAAAGTTATCTGAACGGAAGCAGCAACTCAGAAGTTACGTTACAGCCTGAGATGTTGGCCTTCTCTGCGGTTAGGTCTGCATTGCTCTGCCTCAGGGGAACGCGGTCATTGGCCCAAAAGCCGACAACGGTCGCATATATTGACTATCAGACAACAGTCACCGAATGCCGCATAAATCTGCAGCTCAACTAACTCAATAAATCTAGGGTAGCTACTTTTGTATTAGGAAATCTAATTTAAGTTAATAAAATGGTGCCGAAAGTGTGGCTATAGGGGGAGGCCGATAAAAAAAAAAATAGTAGAATCGTAGTGGTAATACTAGTAAAGTAGTAGACCTAAGTGTAATATTGAATATTCTAAACGGAGGTATGAGATACAGTGACGTAAATATAAAATTATTATAATAATATTTCAACATAAGAAGAAGGACAGTGAGCACGACAAGAGTCGTTGTAGTATTGGTAGCGTCGAGGAGTGTTGATGATCAGAAAACAATTCACCGTAATAAATATAATTAGTTACGAAAATAAAACACAATCCGCTCCAACACACACACACACACACACACACAAACAACCACTACTTTGCTGTCACCGAATCAGTATGACGATCATCCTGTTATGATGCATGATATGAGTTATTAATGATGTCACTTAGGTCACTGACGCTGCAGCTCGAGGTCTTGTTCCTCTGTGGAATGAGTCGTCATCATCTGGTCGCAACCATTGACTGTTTGCAGTCCGATGGTCACTGTCGTCGCTGGGAGTGCATGTAATGGGATCGCGGGCATTTACGGTGTCGTTGGAGCTGTGATCCCAGGGGGACTGACTGGCCACGTCAGGATTGCGGTTATACTGACTTTTGCCTAAGTCAGGAGGTCATGGTCTATTTGTGGCGGGAGGTCGTCGATAAGTCGTTGAGGGTTACTGCCTTAAGGATTTCTTTTGAAGGGACTTTGTCACTTATTTCAACAGGTGCAATGTTGTTCCTGGTTAGTGTCTCGTTGAGGTGTTTCGAGAATGAACCTGGGTCCATGTTCATGTGATCATGCAGGTAAGACAAGTATATAGTGGTGGCTTTGGACTCGTCCAGCTGTGAGAGGAGACGCTCCCGATGCTCTCGGCCACTGCGTCCCTCATGGCGCCCAGTGACTCAGCAACTGCCTGTTTTATTGAGTCCTGATGGTTCTTATCTCTGATTGCAGGACTTCCATGGTCTCGCTGACATTGTTGAGCTGGAGTCTGTTGTGTTTCTTTTTAGAGCGTCTTTTAGGGTTTGGCTGTGCCATGATCGTCGACTATGGTCCTTTCTTTGCGTTAGAAATTTCCTGGTTTCTTTTTGTTTGGTTATTTCGGCAGCTTTTTTCCTGTTCCTCAAGTTACCTGTTTCGTGACCAGGCAGGTGGAGAAGGTCCTGTATCACCTCGCAGACGACACACTTTTTATGGTGCATGGCAGTCTTTGTAGAAGTGCTGATCAGATGAACACTCAGAGCAATATGATCCCTTGCAGGGTGTAGTTCTTGGTCATGTGGTCATTGTATTTATAGCACTTCATACATTGATGGGCATATACTTTTCATATTCTATTGGTGGATGAGATAGTGCCATATGCATAGAGCCCTTCTCCTTCATTCTTTTGCATCCGTTGTGTCTGCAAAGCGAACCTGATTATATTATGGGCATACATAGGATACCCCTCCACAACCTTGACATTGTTTTGCTTTTGTATTTCATCTCTTATTTCTTCTGCGTTATTTTCCACTACATCTTTGTCTAACTTCATACAAGGGTGAGCTTGCGCCGTATTCCCGTGACACACTGTAACCGTTGGTTTTCATTTTGTCCATGGCACTAGACTTAATTTATCAGCAGGGTGAACCGTGGACACGTCTCAAAGCATTGCCTGACTTATCCTTGGATATCCTTCAACATCGGATCTTTGAGCTGTTTTCGGAACTTTTTATTGAAGCCTGCCATATGTAGAACTTGGGTACGTCAACATTCAGGAGTATTTGAGCAAACTCATTTTCCTGAAAGCTTGAAGAATGCATCATCATCACTACATATAACATCATCCATCATCACTACATATAACATCACCCATCATCACTACATATAACATCCTCCATCATCACTATATAACATCATCCATCATCACCGCATATAGCACCATCCATCATCATCACTACACATAACACCATTCATCACTACAGATCAGTAAAGTAGTTTCCGAGATTCTCGTGCGGACACACACACACACACACACACACACACACACAAACACAAAAACATACTGTTGTTTTTATATATGTGTAGATGTATAATGAGCTGTTCGATGTTTCATGGCTATATCGACAAATACGGTCTAAATCTTATTTTAATTATTATGGACTTGTTAATATGTTAAGCTTATTTATCTAGTACGGTTTGGCCGCCACAAATGAATTTTACCGTGGTTAGTACTGGCAAGTCTTCATCCAAGATTACTGCGACCAAAACTCCAGGTCCTCCCCCACATATTGCTGGGAGGCGACCAGTGCGGTGTTGGTCAGTTAGCCGTTCCTTTATGGCAGGGACTCTTTGTTGTATGCTCACCTCATGCAAACGTGACCTGGCAGTCTGTGCTCTATCTAAGTGTAACGCCCTCTGATGGCGACAGGGTTGGAGAACAGGTTGTTTCGATTGCTGCTATTATGGCGGCATCCTCATCCCCAGTAGTCAGTCGGGGGCGTGGTCTTCTTCGAAAATAGACACAATATTGTTTTTTGATCTCCTGTGTCATAACCTGGTATGCCATTAACGCTATGGCATACTCATAACCTTTAACAAAAACATAACATTTACATTACAATATTTGCATTATCATAACATTTATATAAAAAATAAATATCCCGGTTCAATCTGAAATTTTTATACATAGCTAAATCAGTTAAAATACTGTTTCGGCATATCTCCTGATCCACCTCTCCAAAGTTGAAGTCGAAACAGCAAGTCGGTCTGCGATGGCACCATAAGGCCTCTTCGAGGGCGATTATTTGCCAAGTAGTTGCTGTTGCATCGTGCTCATGGTGACATAAGTAATGCCTACTGTTTATCCCGAATTCACAACAACACTTCGGTTAAGCTCTTATTGGTTGATTAGACCATGCCAAGTGATATGTGATTGGTGGGCGTAAACATGATGATGACGTCATAAATAAGATAGGTAACTATTGAAAATGATGAGTACACAGCCTTTTGCCGAACTATTATCGATTTTAGTTCGACAAAGGGAACCAGATATTAAACTCACATCATCTGCACTTGGATACGTCATTTTCCCATTGCACACATTTCACATATAATTCGTGTTATAATTGCCATAATTGCAAATGTAATTTATTTACACACACACACACACACACACACACACACACACACACACACACACACACACACACACACACACACACACACACACACACACACACACACACACATATACACACATACACACACTGACTTATAACTATAATAGACGAAGATACAATGTCGTGCAGACAAATAAGTCTATTACAGTGTCTGCTCTCTAACCTTACCTAAAAATTTATTACGTAATGCTCACATTGTAAAGACAATTAATTCCTTCGTGAAACACAAAATTAAATGGAAGATTCTGTATATTCTTGAAATTTGATGTGAGAATCTCAGCCCTAGTTGTAGTTGCGTTAATTCAATGATATAATTCTTCATTATTTAAGCAAATATACGAATATTTGGAAACTTGTCACGATCTTAAATAACGATGAATAATTTATTATTGCAAAATGTTACTTTTGGATTGGTTAATATTTATCCTGACAGCGATACAGCTGAAAATAAATCCACCAATCACAATCACCTTTATATATAGCCTTCTTTCCTTCAAGTATTGCCAGGTAAAATTGCAAGCACGAGACCAAGGGTGGGGTCGGCATCTTTGGCTGACTGATATCTGATCCGATGTTGAATCTCTTCATCGGTGTCTGCGGTGATGAATAGTGGAGCCGAGATGAAATGGGTAACATTAGAGATGGAACGTAAACCTGGATGAATGGTGAAGTCTTATGTACATTCACTGGCCGAAGTATACGTACCTGCATAGGTGTTCAGGGTCTCCTGTAGGTAGCGTTCAATGAGTGACAAGGTGAGGTCGTCTGCATGCTAAAGCTTCGCAATGGAAGCTGCCGACACCTTTGTTCCTGCCTGGAGTTGTCTTTATTTGAAAAGACCCTTCATCCGGTACTCGATGTCCACCCCGCCGGCTAGATTGGCACGAGTAAGGAAGGCAGCCAAGAAGATGGAAAAGAGAGTTGGTGCCAGTACACACCCTTATTTAAACTCGTTTGGGAGGGAAGAACGCAGACGGGTGTCCGTGCAGTACATTGCCGTTCATGACATCATGGAGTTGCCTCATAATGGCAATGAATTTCGGTGGCAGCCAAAGACGCTGCCTATTGACCGAGTCAAAGGCCTTGATTAGGTCGATGAAAGCCATGTACAGGTCACGACGCTGTTCTCTGCACTTTTTATGTATCTGACGGGCAGGAAGGACCATGTCAGTGGTGCCACGAGGTGTAAAGCCTCATTGAGATTCTGGGAGGAAGTTTTCCGCCTCAGGAAGAAATCATTTTAGGAGGACTCCGGCGATAATCTTGCCAGCTACGGACAACAGCGAGATCCCGTGGTAGTTGCCACAGTCTGACCGGTCTCCTTGTTCGTATAAATATTGATGATGGAGGCATCTTTAAGATCTTGGGATTTTCTTTCCCATATATTCTCCAGGAGAATGGACACTGCTGGTAAGAGGTCTTCCTGCTTTATACACCTCGGCAGAGATTCCAAGAGCCCTGAGGATTTGTTATTTTTCATCTGTTTGATGGCAATAGCTAACTCATCCAGGGATGGAGGATAGCTGGGATAGTCAGCTGTGGATGCTGAGGACCTCCTGGGTAGTCAGGACATCCACATCGGTGTTTCGGTTGAGCAGCGAATGGTAGTGCTCTTTCCGGAACTGAAGTAGGCATTCATCATCTTTAATTATGGAACTACCGTTGAGTGAGCGTAGGGGCTGCACCACGAATGAGTGGCCCATAAAATGTTTTAGTGGAATTGAAAAATTCGTGCATCATGTGATGATTGCGTTCCGCTGGGCCATCGCTTTCTTTGCGGAAGGTATCAGCTTGATCCGAGACTAAGCTGTTTGCCAGTCAGTTAAAGCAGCACATTTATCATCGACGAGTACATTGATTGCTCATTTTCATCAAACCTGTCTTGGTGTATTTTTTACAATCTGGCCGAGGTTTTCTGGTTTTGTCATGACAGTGTCGAGAATATCCCATTCAGCACTGGGATTTAGGTTGTCTGTCGGATTATTTATCAGCCCATGTTCGAGTTCCTCTCAAATGCTACCGTTGGATCCTCCAGATGCTTAGTGTTTAAACATCTTCTAGAGGCTTGCTGCATTCGCCGTTTTGGGCGACGTGAAGCGAGAACTTGGCTCTGACGAGCCGATGATCAGTGTCGCAATGCTCTGAGCCACGCATACGGGTGATGAGGACATCTCAGCGATCTCTTCTCTGATAATGATGTTGTCAATGAGATGCCAGTGTTTGATCGTGGGTTGCCATGAACTGAAGTTGTCGGTCTGCCTAAACAAGGTATTGGTGAGGTGAGTTGTGTGCAGCTCACTTGCTGAGGAGGAGAGGCCGTTGGGATTACGCTTGCCTAGTCCATTTCTCCCTATGGTTCCCTGCCAAATTTCAGCATATCTGCCAACACTGGCAATGAAGTCACCAGGAGCACAACTATCTTCTCTGAGGATAGAGGTTGGCACTCTGTCGGCTCGGCGTAAAGTGCCTCATTGATATCACCCCTATCCTCTGCATCCCGTGTTGGGGCTTATGCACTAATGAAAAAGCATGAACATGAGGATTCAGTGACCCGAGTGTCCTGAAGCGCTCGTTGATTATAATAGGCATTTCATTGCTTGTGTTGTATGCTTTGATGGCAAAGCCAACTCTATAAATGATGATTCTTCCGCATCAGGCTTACTCTCCAAGAAGAAGGTATAGCCAGGTCCTCGTTCTGTGAGTTGACCCTCGTCTGGTAGCCGGGACTCACTAATGGCTGCTATATCGATGTTATTACCTAGCCAGCTCTTTTTGCCACCGGGCGGTTCTTCTTTCAGAACGCTCATTTATACTAGTATCCAGAAGGGTTCTGACATTCCATGCAGCGACCATAAGCGGTTGTATAGTTTGTTTTGTTTGGATTTGTGAATTTGATTGTGTTTTCGACCGCACAATCACATACCATAGACGTCACACAATCATTAGTCCTGTGTTTCCACAACATCGTGGCTTGTGGTGGTGGTGGTGGTGGTATGAATGTGTTTTTTCTTACACCAGTGTCGTAGTTGTGGTCACTACTGGCAGGACATGGCTGTATAGTATGTCCTTAGCCATATCTCATTACAAACAGTGAGACAGAAGATAGGTAGGAAAACAACATTTATGGGCAAGAGGAAAGGTGATTAAGATGATTAGTTGAAAAAACAAAACATTGAAGTAAAAGAGGATGATGGTAAAAAATGGAAGTAGGAAGGAAATATAATGATGAAAATTGGAAGGATAAATGATGAAGGAAATACGAAATTTATATGAAATTGTAAGAAAAGAAGAGAATGAAGAAGAAAAAAACGATGATGGTGAAGGAAAATATGATAATGACGAAGATAAAACTAAGCTAAAGGAGATGAAGATGAATAAAAGAAAATAATTCAAGAAAAAAGATACAAGATATGATGAAGAAGAAGTACTGTACAAAAATAAAATAAATAATAAAAATAACTGGAATTGGAAGACAAAAAAAAAGAAGGACAATGCAGAAACATGCACAAGAGAAAAAAAGCCGCCATTGCACTGTGATGTGATGAAGATAATGAATAGTGGAGGGGAGGAGACAGTGGTTAGGAGGTGAGTATGAGACCACAGTCACGTCTGTTCACCGCCGAAGAAAGGGAGAAATAGCAGTGGAAATATTGGGTATGATCCTGCTGGCCTGATCCTTGTTCCAGATCATTTATCTTATATGCCCTCCATCACTCGCCACAGCACCCTACCTCTCCTCCCTCTCTCTCCTTCATTCCCTCTCTTCCTCTCCCTCGTTTTGGGTCACTGTATTGGTCCCCTTTATTTTGTGTTTTCTACCCACAGGTAATCGATTTTTTCACACCTTTGCATAATGCGTCTTGTTTGAGAACCATATTTTACTCACAATGATTTTTTTAGTTTTTTGTCTCACTGTCGTGGTGAGTCTTCGTATATTTTCTCACCATCCGAGTTGTTTGCTTTCTTTCACTAAATGACGTTGTCTCTTCTCTCATTTTCCTTCTTGTATTTCCTCCTCTCTTTTCCTTCCTCGGTATCTTTTGCCTTCTTAGCGTCATAACTCACGTTCATCGTTGTCTCTCGGTTTCTTTACACCAACATCCTTCTGGTGACAACTTTATTTCGTTTAGTTTCACTGTTTTTAAGGCTTTTTTTTCGAAGTTCTTGTACAACATTTCATTGTGTCTTATATTCATTTTTATGTTATTAGTCATAAGAATTTTTCATGTGATTTTATCTATGTGTATTATCCGATTTAATTAATCGTTAACTTTGTTACTTTTTATTTTTATTTATATGACTATTTTATCGTGTTTATCGTCATTTTCATTATTTTTAATTGTCTTATTTATTACCCTTCTTCATATGATAATTCTACCGTTTTTTGTCTGTGATTTTATTCCTCATCAGTTGCTCTCCCACTGTGCCGGCAAGTGGAGGCGCATTATGTTGATGGAGGTAATGGCGGAGCAGACCAGGGTTGGAGGTTATGCAAATGATTTACTGCTGATTTTACGATATTGGTGTTTGAAAGTCGAAGCCTTTAAAAGCCTCGAACTGTCTTTTTCCGATATATTCATCAATGAAGCCAATATGGACTTCTCGAATAATATGTCCTAAAGTAGGAGGTATAGTATTTATAGATTTTCTCACTCTATGATATTTCGGATGAAAGGATATATTTTCACAAGCATCGATAACGCCACAGCTAAATTATGTCTTTCTATAAAGATGCCTTTGGGGAAATATAAGAGAATAAGCAAATTACTGTATATACATGAATAATTTCTTCTAAAAATTATCCATGGAAAAATAAGGCTAAAAGCACATTATTAAAAATCTACAAATAATTATTTCCATAGATTATAACACGTTGAAATAATAAAACGAAGCAAATTGTAGGTCAATAAAATTTGATTCTTCAAAATTATGAATAGAAAATCGAAGCCTGATGCAAAAATATATAGATGTGTGTGTGTGTGGGTGTGTGAAATGGATTGAAGATTGTATGCAGTGCTAAGGTATACATTTGTACAGGCATACATAATATACATAATGCACCAGCTGAGAGATGTACGTATACATGTATACATATATTTAGAGTAATATAGAGATGTAAACTCGCTCCAAAAAAAGTCTTTA
Organism: Homarus americanus; assembly: GCF_018991925.1. Taxonomy (NCBI): domain Eukaryota; kingdom Metazoa; phylum Arthropoda; class Malacostraca; order Decapoda; family Nephropidae; genus Homarus; species Homarus americanus. Next base: position 9,576 of record NW_024750986.1, read on the forward strand.
CGATTTTGTGTGAGGTAATATGAAACATTGAACGAAGGGTTTTGACATTTTTACCGAGATAACAGGAGTCGCGATGTTAATTATAAAATTCACAAACACACACACATTTACCATCATCGAAAGACTCTATCTCTTTGTTTCGCGGTACAATTTCATCAAATTCTAAAATAAGTATGCTAGGCTTCACCATATTCCTCTAATATGTTATGGAAGCAACACATCCACAACGTTGCTAAAGCCGCCTCCTTAAAGCTGGTAATGCTGTACAGATGCCGTAGCTATTTACCTCAGGAGTTGCTTTGGGTTTATAAGAGATTCGTTCGTCCTAACTTGGATTACTGCTTTTATATCTGGGGTGTTTTCTTCTTCTGACTGTTAGATAGATGGACTCAAAGGAATTCCGTCTTATTAGTTATTCTCCTTTAATCATTAATATCTCTCCCTTCTTGGCACAATGTTTCTTCACTGTCTCTCTTTACAGAACTTTAACGGCATTGTTTGGTGGATTTGGCATTCTGTGTACCGCTGCCAAGGCAGTAACACTAGTCTGCCCGTGGTGCCCACTGTTTCTGTGTGATGTCGGTCACTAGAATAACCCGTTATAGTACACCTTCTTTCCTCACACAACCAAACTCTGAATACTTTTGCTTTCTTCTGTGTTTCCATCATCTTACAATCTGTCTCACTTCAAAAACTGGTTTTCCCAAATCTTCGTGGTGTAGATTAACATACTCTTTTCTCCTCTAATTTAATTTTTTTATTCATATTTCTTTTTCGCTTCCAGGCCCCTGCTGTGAGTCGATGATCTGCACCTGGATGGGCTATTCTCATAAGAGAAAAAGAGAGAACAGAGTTGAAATGAGCAAGATTTTAGTTCCACTATTGACCCTGTAACATAGAAGGGTCACTCTCTCCTGTACATACACATTAATCTCGCCTACATACTTGGCACACTAAGAACTGCTAGTTAACCGAGGGTTAACTAAGAAGGCAAGCAGAGTCGGAGCTGACTGCCTATTGATGGAAAACAACACCTTATGTTGTGTATGTTGTGAGCGCTGTCTAGGTAGGTTAAATCTACCTTAACCGTGGGTCCTGTGTCAGTCTCTCCAGACATTCAACGGCTCTCGCCCTCCCGCCGATCCTGTATGTGGTGAACATATTGGGGGACCACACCATGCCAGTGTGTTTGATTTGTATAGAGAGAGGTCACCAAACTTTTTTCACAGGCCGGATAACTGAAAGAATGACGAGCGCGGGCCGCGTAATCATTCTGTTCAATACTTGCAAGCCAGAACGAAAGCCTGGTAACGTAGCGCAAAGCGGAGCTACCACGAGCCGGGAAGGATTGGATCCGCCTCGGGCCGTAGTTTGTGACCGTATAGAGTATCAGTGCCGCTGAGTAAAAATTAACCTTTGTACTAATTTTATTATTTTGATTGTCGATAACTGTTTGTTAGTAGTAACGGCCATTTCTGTACAGGTGTTTAGTGATACCTTTATATTAATGATTTTTATGAAAAAACTTGCACATTTCCTTCCTACTATTTTACTGTGTTGAGTGTTGTCATGTCAACTGTGTTAGTGTTATCAAATATTCAAGTAAACTACCTCAGGGAATGGTGACTAAGCCTCGCGAAATTTATTATGTGATAGAGTTGAAAATACAAACAGATTGGCATTTGTTACGTAATAAGGCATAAGTATTACGAGGTATTATAATTAAATAATTCCTCAAAATGCCTCTAGACACAAAATGATAAAGAAAACCTTTAAAATTAACGCTAAAAGTAATTTAAGAATAAGCAAAGCAAATTTAACATTATCCTTGTCTATTGCTTATTTTCTGTAACAACCCAATTATATACCACCCCCGGCCCTCTCTCAGTGTCGAAGTTGTATATGTCCTAAAATTTAACCCTAACCTAACCTAACCTAACACAACCTAACCTAAACCATAATTAATATTGACTTCCTTCCGTAGTGAATAGTTCAGTTAAATTTTGTTATTCCATCCATTAATCTCTGGTGACTTGCCTTGTCGTATATACAGTGAGTTGATATGCTTTGTAATGCGGGTATTAAGGATGCACTTTGTATAGGATGTGTGTGTGTGTGTGAGCAAGCGCACAGGGTGTAATGCGTCTAGTGTGGCAGCTTTATGTTAGTGTTATAGCACAGCTTGCTTCTCTCGCTTTCAGCTACCGTCGCTGGCTAGCTCGTGGCGAATAGGTACAACTTGCATAATTCTTCCCCTGCTAGTACACAGTCTCTTCACCATCAATACTATGTTGTGCCCCTCATGGCAAACATATAAGGTAACTGGGTGCCCCAATGGCCCAGACTAAACCAGCAGCGAATCTCGAGTAGCAGTGGACCCCAGAGAGACGGCACATACGCCCACTGGCATAAGGACACAACCTGGCATCTACTAACCACCGCCCGCTGCCTTGTGGATTAACCTGGCAGGTATAAGGCAACGGAGTAAACCCGAATGAAAATCTGCGGGAGCCCCATCAGGCAGACATCCTTACAGAGCTCCAACAAGACCCCAACGCCTGTGTAGACGGAAGAGGTGACCACCATGGCAACCCAACGACTACACCGGCGGACGAAGGCAATACCTGATGGATAGGCTACTAAGGCGAACCCCAACAAACTGCTATCGCAGTCCATTGCAACCTCCTCCCCAGTCATGCAAACACTTGCACCACTGGATCAGGAAATTGAGAGCCAAGATGTGGTTACAGCCTCGCGCCTCCTGCCTCACCACATAATCAACTCACGCCCGAGCCATCATCGAGCCATGATACTCCCATCATCAAACCCTACACCCCAAAAAGTCCAATGGCGACAGACGAGTGGCGAAAGAGACAGGCAGAGAAGACTGCCAGGAGTATCTAGTTACAACCTGCACATGAAGAAGCATAGATAGATGGTCGCTTATGCACTGGGATCTAGACAGCAGTGCAATCAAATCCTGTCTATGCGATTGAGCAGCCCCTCCAGTAGCCACTCTACCATCCCACATGGAGAGGGGGCTAGAAAAGGTGCCCTAAACATAGCCTGTCTAAAGAACCAACCTGACTGGCAACCGCGCCCAAAGGGTCATCCTATGCACTCGAAAAATACAATCATAATCACAGATCAA
>NW_024750987.1:0-6283 GCF_018991925.1 Homarus americanus
ATAAACCAAGAACGCTCGTGAGTTGTTGTGGGCGATGACAGTCGTGGGTGGTCCGGTCCGGGAAGATGGCCAACAATGGTACAAGGGAGAGGGCGGTCTTCAGAGTTCCGGGTCCAGCAGGAGGTCTTGTTGAGAGGTCTTCTTCGTTCAGGAGCGATGTGATGAGTGAAACTGGCCCGACTAACTTTTCCTTATATACCGAGCGGGCCGCTCAGGATCAGACTGGCTGCAGCTACGGCTCTCTTACATTGGTTGGGTCCGCGAGACGGCCACCTGGCCTGATCCTGAGCTTGGTATAAAAGACCAAGGTGGCGGGCGGAAATTTAACTCCTATCACGAAAAGCAGCAGCAGCAACATGTCAGGACGCGGCAAGGGAGGCAAAGTGAAGGGCAAGTCAAAGTCCCGTTCTGGCAGGGCCGGACTCCAGTTCCCCGTGGGTAGGATCCACCGTCTCTTGCGTAAAGGCAACTATGCTGAGCGTGTTGGTGCAGGTGCCCCTGTGTACCTTGCAGCCGTCATGGAGTACCTGGCAGCAGAAGTGCTCGAGCTGGCCGGTAACGCCGCCCGCGACAACAAGAAGACCCGCATTATCCCGCGTCATCTTCAGCTTGCCATTCGCAATGACGAGGAGCTGAACAAGCTCCTGTCTGGAGTCACCATTGCCCAAGGGGGTGTCCTACCTAACATCCAAGCTGTGCTCCTCCCCAAGAAGACAGAGAAGAAATAAGAACCCAAGGTTCGTTCACACAAGACAACCTAACCAAACAGGCTCCTTTCGGAGCCACAGGATATCACTTAAAGAGAGAAATATACGACATCAACGTTTTGCAGGATAACACTCTGTGGAAATTGAGTGTAAATGTTTTAGAATGGTGTAGATGTGAAGGGCGGTTGTGGGGGCCTGGGGTGGGGGACTTAAACGGGACTTAGAAGGGCGCAGAAGCAGCTTTAGCAGCAGCAGCAGCAAGGGAGGCGACCTTATTTTCAGTCAGGTTCATACACAAAGAAATACATCAGATTCATTGACAGTACAGTACACATTTACCAGTGTGGGCTAGCCAATTTGGGATAAAGAGCAAGAATGTAATGTCCTCAATGAAGTAATGACATAGTTCAAGATACAATAAGTGAGGTGGCCTGAAGTCTTTGACAGTGTCACAGTCAATAATATAGTGCTTTAAAGGTGTATCACAAAGTTTACATGCTGAGTGTTCCGGTATGGGTACAGCGTGACTAACTTGCCAGATGTGTCTGTATCCTAACCTAATTCTGGCCACGACTACATCACACAGGCAGGCAGGAGCAAGTTGTTTGGACACTATTCCTAGCCCCCTTGGTCCCTGTTCACCTACCTACTGTAGCAGTAAGTAGGTACCTGTTGTAAATCGAAAGGTTGCGAATTCGTATTCAGGGAAAGTTGTTGGAGCTTCTAAACTTGAACTGACACAATCCGAGGAGTGGTGACCCGAGGATCACAGACACTATCTCTCCCTTCCTAACCTCCTGCTCCTTCCTCTGTCCTCCCAAAATTGAACCATGCTATCGCAAAGGTAATAATACAGGTAGAGACAACAACATATTTTCCTATTGTCTTATTATATATTAATAACAGAAACGCTGCCGCCATCCCGGAGGCTTTACATTGTCTCACTGTTCATTCCCTCCACAATTCTTCCTTCTTCTTCTTCTTCTTCTTCTTCTTCTTCTTCTTCTTCCATCAATACTTTATTAACGGTGTATGTAAGTTTCACCCTGTTTTGCACTACAGCGGTAGAGCAAAGTATATTTTGTTAGCAATAAACCAAAAGCATATTTTATGGCCTAATCATCACTACATAGAACACCACCCATAAAGCATGATACTAGTAGACCACAAAAACTGCTATAAACACCCAAAGCATATTTTATTGCCTAATCATCACTACATAGAACACCACTCATAAGGCATGATACTATTAGACCACAAACTGCTATAAACCCCAATAATAAACTATACTAGTGACTATAATTGTGTTACCCAATATTATACGAAATAATACTATAAAACATAATAATAAACACACTAATAGTGTATATTAGTTAGATACTAAATCAGTGATCTATTTCGAGAAAATTGTTTGAAACCTTTTTGACTCACCTGCAATTACCTCCACTCAAACTTTCTTTTTATGAAATCTCCTACTCCACAGCTGAGCGGTACGCCCAATGGGAAACAAAACGTGGCACATAACACGCCGCCCGCCAGCTCTGGCTCGGTGAATAGGAATCAGTAATCGGGCGGAGTATAAACAACACCGCCGCCAATGTGCTCCTCCCATCTCTGAGGAAATCTGGCGGGCAACTTAGTATTATATTAGCATGTAATAATAATAACAATAATAATAATAATAATACTACTACTACTAATAATAATAATAATAATAATACTACTAATAATAATAATAATAATAATAATATTAATAATAATAATATTAATAATAATAACATGCAATTTCATTTTATAACACATACTAACAAAATAGTGTATAGCCTACTATACTTAACTATAATAGGTTAGGTTGCGTAGGAGGATCTAAAAAGTACAGTAGTATATACACACACACACACACACACACATACATATAGACAATAAACTAAATTAGAAACCACACGTCAGTGAAGTTATCAAATCCTCCAGTTTCCGTCTCCACCTCCTACGCCGACTCAAGTCCCTCGGTGGTCCTGCACACGAGCTCCTCAGTGTTTACACAACATTCATACTTCCCAAGCTCACCTATGCCTCCTCCACCTGGTCTTCCTCCCTAAATGCCACACAACGTAAACACCTCGAAAAAGTGCAAAAGAGGCCATGCAAGATTATTCTCTACCCTTCCTACTCCACATATCAAGAAGCGCTCAACACACTGACCCTTTAGACTCTCACTGACCATCACCACGACCTCATCTGCAAATTTGGTAAGAAGCTTCTACACCATCCCCGACACCGGCTCCTACTACCACCTGAGATCCCTAGTCCGAGAATTGCTCTTCGACACCACAACCGCATCCAGCCCAGCCCATACGTGCACGAACTGATCGCTATAAGAACAGCCCAGTCCCAACCATTGTAAAAATTATCGATAACTTGTAATAAATCAGTGTACTCACTCCCAGTAAACACTACTCCTTGCACTGTCACTATGTTGAAATGAACTGTAGTTTGAGCTTTTCCCCAGCTAGTTATTCTATGTCTTATTTGTGTCACTCATGTTACTTGTATATTATTTGTAATTCGTAACCCATTCCCCAAATATGTAACTTTATATTTTCAGTCTTCTGGCTGCCAAGCTCTTTCAATAAACCGTTAATTATTATTATTATTATTATTATTATTTATATGTTGGCCCATACCAACTCACTCCCCTGAACCCTCCTCCCCAGCGGACTATCAACAAGTTCTTGCCATAAGGTACTATCTCATTTGGCCAAGGAATGGAACCAGTGATGAATAGTGGTGAACAGTGCTTAACTCAGTGAAAAACAACTCGGCAGTTGAGTCTTACCCAAGCTAGCTAACCACCTTCACACAGTGAGGTCCCAGGTACCCAGTTATACTTCCCCTGAGACTCCACGATAGAGAGGCCTGGGACCACACCTCACCCACTTGAATGAGTGAGTCATGTCGACCACGTGGTGTCCCCAAGATGCTACGACAACACGTAGTGAATGTTTTGCTACAGCATCATCATGTGAATTTCCTCATAACACCATCTGTGAGGTAACTGCTACATCATCAGGCCCTCATAACGCCATCTGTGAGGGAGTTACTACACTACGTGTCTGGTGTTCAACATCTCACCTTACATGATCTACGCGTGCAAACATTAATCTGTATGTTCACTGTGTGCTCCTTCACCTTTCTCTAATGAGGGCTTTTGTTAAACCACCAATTTATGATGTACTAAGTCATTTGTGTCCAATGTATACTTTCGAAAAGCCCTTGTTTGGGGAAGGTAGGAGAGAGTAGTCGTCATTATTGTCCAAGCCACATTATTTATTTCTATATATAAGTAATGCAGGCTGGTTTTTAAATACCTCAATCCCCTAACGGTGCCGTTTGTATATTAAGCAATACCGAAGCCATACAGTACAACACCAGCGAATATGAAGTATCACTGTAACCGGCAACTGTTACTCACTCATACCTACATACATATATAGAGTCTTTACAGAATGATAGCAGACACGGGGAAGACGAACAACAAGAGGAGAAGAGTTAGAAGAAAATCAACTTCAAGCTAAGAAGAAGAATACCAAGACATTTCCTCCAAACAAGAAAACAACACACACACAATCAAGCCGACCAAACACTGAGAAACCATGGCGGAACCCAACATGCACCGGACGCTTGACCTGACTCTATCCTGCCGCATCCAGGCGAGTTGCTGCTTAAAGTCCCTCACGCAAGCGCTGTTTAGCCACTGCACCTATTCTATCCTCCTAAAATTCACTTCAATCCCCCCCTGCCACTAGCATGTTATGTATGTATGTATGTATGTATGTATGTATGTATGTATGTATGTATGAATGAATGATAACTGCAACTTTGTGTATTAAAACTCATTACTCTTACCGAAGTAATATAATGCGTGGTTATGTTATGTCATGTTAGGATAGATTATAAACTACATTGGGTTACATTTCGTGAGGTTCGGTGACGCTACAGGAAGTTAGGTGAGGTACCTGGAGGTTAGGTGAATGTTGACTGACTGACTGACAATTATTAGGAAGTGGTTCCAACACGTTCACGCACAACCTATACTCATACCACAAGTCCAGAATTAGAGAGGATCATGTTATTGGATATATTTTCAACGATTTACTCAGTGTCTAACCAACTCTTTAGCGATTTAAATGTGGACCTAAAATTAGGTCGGTATATTTGTTTGTCGTGGTGGTGGTGGTGGTGTGCGCCCGTCCATCAGGTTGATTAACCACCAAAACCATAAAGGGTGCGGCCCTGCCGTTTCAGGGCATACACCACATCCATGGCGGTGACGGTCTTCCTTTTTGCGTGCTCGGTGTAGGTGACGGCGTCACGGATGACGTTCTCCAGAAACACCTTGAGGACGCCGCGGGTCTCCTCGTAGATAAGGCCGGATATACGTTTAACACCTCCACGCCGAGCTAGACGACGAATGGCGGGCTTGGTGATACCCTGGATGTTGTCACGAAGCACCTTACGATGACGCTTGGCGCCACCCTTTCCAAGTCCCTTGCCTCCTTTGCCTCGTCCAGTCATGTTGTTGTGGTTGCTACTACAGGTGGTCCTGGTGTGGCTTCGCCCACGGTTTGGTGGGAGTAGGTGGCGTGCTGTGGACGCAGCGGTAGTATCGTTCATCCAAGGCCGTCCCTCCCTCTTGGAGGTGGGGCGTAGCTTGCGGATGACGCATGCGGCACTCGTGGCCAATGAGGTGGCCACTGAGGTGGAGAATGTCTGTATATAAGCCCGCCCGCCTGCCGGGCCGCCCGTATTGACTATTTCGTCGTCGAGATGGCCCGTACTAAACAGACTGCCCGCAAGTCCACTGGAGGCAAGGCTCCACGGAAGCAGCTTGCCACCAAGGCAGCTCGCAAGTCCGCCCCAGCCACCGGTGGTGTCAAGAAGCCCCATCGTTACAGGCCCGGAACCGTCGCCCTTCGTGAGATCCGTCGTTACCAGAAGAGCACAGAGCTACTCATCAGGAAGCTGCCCTTCCAGCGCCTGGTGCGTGAGATCGCCCAGGATTTCAAGACTGACCTGCGCTTCCAGTCGTCTGCCGTCATGGCTCTGCAGGAAGCCTCTGAGGCTTACCTGGTGGGTCTTTTCGAGGACACCAACCTGTGTGCCATTCACGCCAAGCGCGTTACCATCATGCCCAAGGACATCCAGCTGGCCCGGCGCATCCGCGGAGAGCGTGCTTAAGTCCTCTTCCTTGGGGAAAAACAAAAAGCACAACAAAACCTACCAGACATCTATAACTCGGCCCTTCTCAGGGCCAAAGAACTGTTCTGAAGATAATTGTCATGACAATCGAAATGGTTGGTGGTAGGAGAGCGTTAATTTCGGTTACCCAAATCGCCTAACGGTAAGTTGGTAACATTCGTGCAGGCACGAATGTATAGTAGGTCATCAATTCGGGAGGTGGGTGGGTGCAACAAACAAGAGCTAGTAACAAATAAATATATAAAGAATAAGTAAGTAAATAAATAAATAAAATAAAAGAAAATACAATAAAATAAAATAAAATAAAATAAATTATT
>NW_024750988.1:0-6921 GCF_018991925.1 Homarus americanus
TTTCAGCAGAATTTGGTTATCTATCTTTCCCGGAAGTAAATATTTTCCCATTTTTATGATATAAATTTCCGTTTTCTGTGATGAATCTATTTCGGGAGAAGTTGTTTTATCTAACCAACTTTGTGAGTAGATATTTCCCATTTTTATGATACAAATTTCGTTTCTATGATAATCTATTTCAACAGGTTGGTTATCTACTAACTTTCGGAAGTAGATATTTCCCATTTTTATGATCAAATTTCGTTTTCTATGATAATCTATTTGCAGAAGGTGGTTATCTAACTTTCGGAAATGATATTTCCCATTTTTGTGATACAAATTTCCCGTTTCTATGATCAATCTCTTCTTAAAATTAGGTAATATTTCACCCAAAAGATTAGAAAAATCTATTTGGAAAAATCGATAATCTACTTTCAGTAGAAAAATCTGTATATCTACTTTTCGGAAAGTAGATCTTCAACTTTCACGGAAGAGTAGATATTCCCATTTTATGATAAATTTAGTCTTCCTGATAGAAAATCTATTTTTTGGAAAGTTGTTTATCTATTCAACTTTCTTGAAGTAGGTATTTCCATTTTTATGATGCAAATTCCGTTTTCTATGATAATCTATTTCAGCTGGAAATTTGGTTTATCTAATAACTTTCCCGGAAAGTGAATATTTTCCCATTTTTTGTGATACAAATTTCCGTTTCTGATAATCTATTTTCCGGAAGTTGTTTATCTAATAACTGTGGAAATAGATATTTCCCATTTTTTATGATACTGGGTACCACGTTTTATGATAATCTATTTTCAGCAGAATTTGGATTTATCCTAGCTCAACTTTCTTGGAAAATGAATATTTCCCATTTTTATGATACCGATTTCCGTTTTCTGCGATAATCTGTTTTTGAGAGAATTTGGTTTATCTAGCCAACTTTCCCGGAAAGTAGATATTTCCATTTTATGATGCAAATTTTGCGTTTTCTGCGATAATCTATTTTCGGAAAGAATTGGATTTATCTAATAACTTTCCCGAAAGTAGATATTTCCCACATTTTTGATATTACCATTTTTATGATACAAATTTCCTGTTTCTATGATAATCTATTTTCGAAAGGTTTATCTAACCAATTTTCGCGAAAGTAGATATTTCCCATTTTTATGATAAAATTTCCGTTTTCTATGATAATCTATTTTCGCCAAATTTGGTTATCTAACCAACTTTCCCGGAAAGTAGATATTTCCATTGTTTATGATACAAATTTTCGTTTCTGATAAATCTATTTTCCGGAGAAGTTGTTTATCTAACTCAACTTTCGCGGAAAGTAGATATTTCCCATTTTTTATGATACAAATTTCCGTTTCCTATGATAATCTATTTTCAGCAAATTTGGTTATCTAACCAACTTTCCCGAAAGTAGATATTTCCCATTTTTATGATACAAATTTCCCGTTTTCTATGATAATCTATTTTCGGAAAAGTTGTTTATCTAACCAACTTTCGCGGAAAGTAGATATTTCCCATTTTTATGATACAAATTTCGTTTTCTATGATAATCTATTTCGGCAAATTTGGTTATCTCTCTTTCCGGAAAGTAGATATTTCCCATTTTTTATGATACAAATTTCCCGTTTTCTATGATGATCTATTTTCGGGAAAGTTGTTTATCTAACTCAACTTTCAGGGAAAGTAGATATTTCCCACATTTTGTATGATACAAATTTACGTTTTTCTATGATATATTTTCAAGTGCAGTTTATCTAACCACTTTCCCGGAAAGTAGATATTTCCATTTTTTATGATACAAATTTCCCCGTTTTCTATGATAATCTATTTTCGGGAAAGTTGTTTATCTAACCAACTTTCGCGGAAAGTAGATATTTCCCATTTTTATGATACAAATTTACGTTTTCTATGATAATCTATTTTCCGCAAATTTGGTTATCTACCAACTTCTCCCGGAAGTAGATATTTCCCATTTTTTTGTACAAATTCCCGTTTTCTATGATAATCTATTTTCGGAAAGTTGTTTATCTATCAACTTTTAAGTAGATATTTCCCATTTTTATGATACAAATTTCCCTTTTCTATAATAATCTATTTTCACAAATTTGGTTATCTAACTACTTTCCCGGAAAGTAGATATTTCCCATTTTTATGATACAAATTTCCGTTTTCTATGATAATCTATTTTCGGAAAGTTGTTAATCTAACTCAACTTTCGCGGAAAAGTAGATATTTCCCATTTTTATGATACAAATTTCGTTTTTTCTATAATAATCTATTTTCAGCAAATTTGATTATCTAACCAACTTTCCCGGAAAGTAGATATTTCCCATTTTTATGATACAAATTTCCCGTTTTCTATGATAATCTATTTTCGGGAAAGTTGTTTATCTAACCAACTTTCGCGGAAAGTAGATATTTCCCATTTTTATTATACAAATTTCCGTTTTTATGATAATCATTTTCGGCAAATTTGGTTATCTAGCCAACTTTCCCGAGTAGATATTTCCCATTTTATGATACAAATTTCCGTTTTCTATAATAATCTATTTTCGGGAAAGTTGTTTATCTTCAACTTTCTGAAAGTAGATATTTTCCCATTTTTTATGATACAAATTTCGTTTCTATGATAATCTATTTTCAGCAAATTTGGTTATCTAACAACTTTCCGGAAAGTAGATATTTTTTTTTATGATACAAATTTCGTTTCTAAATTCTATTTTTCGGGAAAAGTTGTTTTACTCAACTTTCGCGGAGTAGATATTTCCATTTTTTATGATACAAATTTCCCGTTTTCTATGATAATCTATTTTCGGAAAAGTTGTTTATCTAACTCAACTTTCGCGGAAAGTAGATATTTCATTTTTATGATACAAATTTCCCGTTTTTTTATGATAATCTATTTTCGGCAAATTTGGTTATCTAACCAACTTTCCCGGAAGTAGATATCCCATTTTTATGATACAAATTTCCGTTTTCTATGATAATCTATTTCAGGAAAGTTGTTTATCTTCAACTTCATGGTAGATATTTCCATTTTATGATACAAATTCCCGTTTTCTATGATAATCTATTTTCGCCAAATTTGGTTATCTCTAACTTTCTGAAAGTAGATATTTCCCATTTTATGATACCAATTTCTTGTTTTTATGATAATCTATTTTCGGAGAAGTTGTTTATCTAACCAACTTTCATGGAAGTAGATATTTCCCATTTTTATGAAACAAATTTCCCGTTTCTATGATAATCTATTTCGGCAAATTTGGTTTCCCATCTATCTTTCCCGGAAAGTAGATATTTCCCCATATTTATGATACAAATTTCGTTTTCTATGATAATCTATTTTCCGGAAAGTTGTTTATCTAACTCAACTTTCGCGGAAAGTAGATATTTCCATTTTTATGATACAAATTTCCGTTTTCTATGATAATCTATTTACCGGCAAATTTGGTTATCTATCAACTTTCCCCGGAAGTAGATATTTCCCATTTTGTATGATACAAATTCCCGTTTTCTATGATAATCTATTTTCAGGGAAGTTGTTTATCTAACCAACTTTCGCCGGAAAGTAGATATTTCCCATTTTTTGTAATACAAATTTCCCGTTTTCTATGATGATAATCTATTTTCAGCAAATTTGATTTATCAACCAACTTTCCCGGAAAGTAGATATTTCCCATTTTTATGATACAAATTTCGTTTTTCTATGATAATCTATTTTCCGGGAAAGTTGTTTATCCTTTCAACTTTCGCGGAAAGTAGATATTTCCCATTTTTATGATACAAATTTCCCGTTTTTTCTATGATAATCTATTTTCGGCAAATTTGGTTATCTAAACAACTTTCCGATGATATTTATTTTTTATGATACAAATTTCCCGTTTTCTATGATAATCTATTTTTTCGGGAATGTTGTTTATCTAACCAACTTTCGCGCAAAGTAGATATTTACATTTTTTATGATACAAATTTCCGTTTTCTGTGATAATCTATTTTACAGCAAATTTGGTTATCTAATAACTTTCCGGGAAAGTAGATATTTCCCATTTTTTATGATACAAATTTCCCGTTTTCTATGATATAATCTTTTTCAGGGAAAGTTGTTTATCCTTTCAACATCCCGGAAAGTAGATATTTTATTTTTATGATACAAATTTCCGTTTTTCTATGATAATCTATTTTCATAAATTTGGTTATCTAACCAACACTCCCGGAAAGTAAATATTTCCATTTTTATGATACAAATTCCCGTTTTCTATGATAATCTATTTTCTAGGGAAAGTTGTTTATCTTTCAACTTTCCATGGAAAAGTAGATATTTCCATTTTTATGATACAAATTTCCCGTTTTTCTATGATAATCTATTTTCAAGGAAAAATTTGGTTATCTAATCAACTTTCGGAAGTAAATATTTCCCATTTTTAATCATACCAAATTCCGTTTTCGATAATCTATTTCCGGAAAGTTGTTTATCTAACCAACTTTCATGGAAAGTAGATCTTTCCCATTTTTTATGATACAAATTCCCGTTTTCTATGATAAATCTATTTTCTCCAGAAATTTGATTTATCAACCAACTTTCGGAAAGTAGATATTTCCCCATTTTTATGATACAAATTTCCGTTTTCTATGATAATCTATTTTTCCAGGAAGAGTTGTTTTATCTAAACAACTTTCCGAAAGTAGATATTTCCCATTTTTTATGATACAAATTTCCCCATTTTCTATGATAATCTATTTTCGGCAGAATTTAGTTTATCTAACCAACTTTCCGGAAAGTAGATATTTCCCCATTTTTTGTGATACAAATTTCCACGTTTTCTGTGATAATCATTTTCGGGAAAGTTTCTTTTATCTAACCAACTTTCGCGGAAAGAAGATCATTTTTATCATACAAATTTTCCATTTTCATGATAATCTATGCATTGTTATCTGACTTTCCCTGAAGTAGATATTTCCCCATTTTTATAATCTAAATTACGTTTTCTATGATGATCTATTTTCAGGAAAGTTGTTTATCCTCTTTCACGGAAAAGTAGATATTTCCCCATTTTTTATGATACAAATTTCCCGTTTCTCAAATAATCTATTTTTCGCCAAATTTGGTTTATCTAACCAACTTTCCGGAAAGTAGATATTTCAACATTTTTTATGATACAAATTTCCGTTTTTCTATGATAATCTATTTTTCCGGGAAAGTTATCTATTTCAACTTTCGCGGAAGTAGATATTTCCCATTTTTTATGATACAAATTTCCGTTTTCTGTAGTAATCTATTTTCGGGAAAGTTGATTTATCTAACTCAACTTTCATGGAAGTAGATATTTCCCATTTTTATGATACCAAATTTCCCCGTTTTCTGTGATAATCTATTTTCTCCAAAATTTGGTTATCTAACCAACTTTCCCCGAAAAGTAGATATTTCCCATTTTTATGATAAATTTCGTTTTCTATGATAATCTATTTTACGGGAAAGTTGATTTATCTAACTCAACTTTCGGAAGTAGATATTTCTATTTTTATGATACAAATTTCCGTTTTCTATGATAATCTATTTTCATAAATTTGGTTTATCTATAACTTTCTGAAAGTAGATATTTCCCATATTTTATGATACAAATTTCCGTTTTCTATGATAATCTATTTTCAGGAAAGTTGTTTATCTAACCAACTTTCGCGGCAAGTAGATATTTCCAATTTTTATGATACAAATTTCCCACCGTTTTCTATGATAATCTATTTTCACCAAATTTGATTTATCCAACTTTCCCCGAAAGTAAATATTTCCCATTATTATAATTTCGTTTCTATGATAATCTATTTTCCAGGAAGATTTGGTTAGATAATCAAATTTTGGTAGATTGTCATAGAAACGGGAAATTTGTATCATAAAATGGGAAATATACTTTCCTGAAAGTTGATGTTTCAACACTCAGCCAGTTGAAAAACAAATTAAAAATAGAAATATCCAGGAAGATGGATTCAGGCCAACCAGAATTTGGCGAAATAGGTATCATAGAAAACAAACTAAAATGAAAGTTCTTTCGAAAAATAGGTTATCATGAAAACTTTCAGGAAAGTGATTGAATAGATTGCCAGGATTGTCATGAAAAAAGTCTTTCCGCGAAGTTGAATTAGATAAACAACTTTCGAAATGAATATCATAGAAAGTGTGAAATGGATTAATGCATAAGAAAATTGGTTAGATCTTTCGAAATAGATCATCATAGAAACGAAACTATAAAATGGGAAATATACTTTCAGGAAGTTGGTTAGATAACCATTGCCGAAAATGGGTTATCATAGAAGGCAGGACATTGTAATCATAAAAAAATAGAATCACGCAAAGTTAGTTAGATAAACAACTTTTCGAAATAGTTGTCGCCAGAAAACAGGAAATTAACATCATAAAAATGGGAAATACTTTCAGAAAGTTGGTTAAACAACAGAATTGCCGAAATAGATTATCATAGAAACCGGAAATTTGTGTCATAAGAATATCTTTCGCGAAGTTGGTTGAATCAAACTTTCGAAAATGAGTTATCATGAAAACGAATTGTATCATAAACAATAAGGAAATATCTTTCGAGAGTCCAGTTGAATAACAGAATTTGGCGAAAATAGTTATCTTAGAAGGCAGGAATTTTATCATAAAAAATGAAAGTTAGTTAGATAAAAATGAAAGGATGATTGGGCTTCAGAAATAAAAAAGTTGGTTGAATAGTTGGTTGGTAGATTGTGAAATAGAAGTTGATTTGAACAACAAATTGCCGAAATAGATTATCGCAGAAAAAACAATTTGTAAAAAAATGGGAAGTTAGTTAGATAAACAACTTTTGAAAATGGAATTATCATAAAAAGTACTTTTTCAGGAAAGTTAGTTGAAATAACTAGAATTAGCGAAAATGAATGTAATGCAATAACTTCTAG
>NW_024750989.1:0-57498 GCF_018991925.1 Homarus americanus
CTCAGTTGTGCTTCGTTCAGTTGCGTATTGCTCACTCGGGTACACCGCTGAGGCAATGCAGGTGCACCTCCGGCCTCCCAGGGAACACCTCCGACACTCCCAGGTCACACTTCTCACCTCCCAGGTGCACCTCCGACACTCCCAGGTTCACCTCTGTCCTCCAGGTACACCTCCTGACACTCCAGGGTACACCTCTGGCTTGCCAGGTACTCCACTGACATTCCTGGTACACCTCTGACCTCCCAGGTACCGTCCTGACACTCCCAGGTACACCTCAGACACTCCCAGGTACAGCTCAGACACTCCAAGGTGCACCTCTGACACTCCCAGGTGCATCAACCTCCCAGGCACCTCTGACACTCTGGTACACCTCTGGCCTCCCAGGTACTCCACTGACACTCAGTGGTACACCCCTACACTCCAGGTACATCTCTGACACTCCCAGGTACCCAAACTCCTGGTACCTTCTCTGACCTCTGGGTACACCTCCTGAGCACTTCTAGGTGTCTCTGTCCTCCCTGGTGCACCTCTGACACTCCCAGGTACACCTCTGACATTCAGGTACACCTCTGGCACTGCCAGGTACACCTCGAACCGTCTCAGGTACAGTTCTCACACTGCAAGTACACCTCTGGCTCTGAGTACACCTCTGACACTCTAAGTATTCTCTGACACTCCTGGTACCTCTGCATTCACAGGTACCTCTGACACACCCTGGTACACCTCCCCAGCACTCCCAGTACCTCTTTTCACTCGTGGTTCTCCTAACACTCCCAGGTACACCTCTGACACTCCCAGGACACTTCAGACACTCCCAGGTACACCCCTCACACTCCCAGGTACACCTCTGACCTCCTAGGTACCACTTGGCTTCCTTACAGTACTCCTCTGGCACTCCCTGGTACACCTCCTAACACTCCCAGGCCACACCTCCCACACTCCCAGGTACACCTCAGACACTCCCAGGTACCTCCCAAGCACTCCCAGGTACACCTCTGACACTCCCGGTACACCCCTGACACTCCCATTTTCTGTGACACTCCCAGGTACACCTCCTGACCTCCCAGGTACACCTCTGACACTCCCAGGTACACCTCAGACACTCCCAGGTACCCCAAGACACTCCCATGTACACCTCCCACACTCCCAGGTACACCTCCGACACTCCCAGGTACACCTCCGACCTCCCAGTGCCTCTGGCCTCCCAGGTACACCTCTGACACTCCCGGTACACCTCTGACACTCCCAGGTACCTCTGACACTCAGTGCACCTCTGACACTCCCAGGCACCTCTGACACTCCCAGGTGACACCTCTGACACTCCCAGGTATACCTCTGACCTCCCAGGTACACCTCTGAGCCTCCCAGGTACTCACTGACATTCCCTGGTACACCTCCTGACACTCCAGGTACACGTCCGACCTCCCAGGTACACCTCTGACACTCCCAGGTACAGCTCTGACACTCAGGTCACTTCTGATGCTCCCAGGTACTCCTGACACTCCCTGGTACACCCCTGACACTCCAGTGCACCTCTGACACTCCAGGTACCACTGACACTTCTAGGTACTCTCTGTCCACTCCTGATACACCTCTAACACTCCCAGGTACACCGCTGACACTCCCAGTTACACCGCTGACACTGCCAGGTACACCTCAGACACTGCCAGGTACCTCAGACACTCCCAGGTGGCTCAGTCACTCCAAGGTGCACCTCTGACACTCCCAAGTGCACCTTCCTGACACTCCCAGGCATGCCTCCGACACTCCAGGTGCACTTCTCACCTCCCAGGTACCTCCGACACTCCCAGGTACACCTCTGACACCCATGGGTACACCTCTGACACTCCCAGGTACACCTCTGACACTCCCAGGTACCTTCTGACTCCCAGGTGCACTTCTCCAAGTCCTAGGTACACCTCTGACACTCTAGGTACTCCTCTGTCTCCTGATACACCTCTAACACTCCCAGGTACCGCTGACACTCCCAGTTGCACCACTGACTTGCTGCCAGGTACACCTCAGACACTGCCCAGGTACCTCAGGCACTCCCAGGTACACCTCAGACACTCAAGGTGCCTCCTGGCCTCCCAGGTGCCTCTGACACTCCCAGGTACACCTCTGACACTCCCAGGTACACCTCTGACACTCCCAGGTACTCCACCTGACACTCTGTGGTACACCTGACTTGCTCCCGTTGCACTGACAATGCCAGGTACACCCCGACACTCCCAGGTACACCTCCGACCTCCCAGGTACTTCTCACCTCCCAGGTACACCTCCGGCCTCCCACACCTCTGACGCCTCCAGGGTACACCTCCCACCTCCCAGGTACACCTCCTGGCCTCCCAGGTACACCTCTGACCTCCCAGGTATACCTCCTGACACTCCCAGGTACACCTCTGACTCTGCCAGTGCTCCACCCGACATTCCCTGGTACACCTCTGACACTCCCAGGTACACGTCCGACACTCCCAGGTACACCTCTGACTGACACTCCCAGGTGCACCTCTGACACTCCAGGGTACACTTCTGACACTCCCAGGTACTCACTGACACTCCTGGTACACCCATGACTGCTCCCAGGTACACCTCGGCACTCCCAGGTACACTTCTCCTCCAGTTACACTGACACTTCCAGGTACTCTCTGTCACTCCTGTGATACACCTCTTACTCCCAGGTACACCGCCCAGCCTCCCAGGTACACCTGACTGCTGCCAGGTACACCTCAGACACTGCCAGGTCACCTCAGACACTCCCAGGTACACCTCCGACACTCCCAGGTACACCTCCCAGCACTCCCAGGTACACCTCCTCCCAGGTGCACCTCAACACTCCAGGTACTCACTGACATTCGTGGTACACCTCTGGCATTCCCAGGTACACCTTCAAACTTTGCCAGTACACCTTCGACACTCCCACCTCCGACACTCCCAGTGCACTTCTCACCTCCCAGGTACACTCCGACATTCCCAGGTACACCTCTGACACTCCCAGGTACCTCTGACACTGCACCTTTGACACTCCCAGGTGCACCTCTGACACTCCCAGGTACCTCTGACACTCCCAGGTACACCTCTGACACTCCAGGTACACCTCTGACACTGCCAGGTACTCCACTGACATTCCTGTTTGACACTCCCAGGTACACGTCCGGCACTCCCAGGTCGCCTCCTGACTCTCCCAGGTACAGCTCTGACACTCCCAGGTACACCTCCTGACACTCCCTGATACACCTCTGCTGCTCCCGTGCACCTCTGACACTCCCAGGTACACCTCTGACACTGCCAGGTACACCTCAGACACTCCCAGTGTACACCTCAGGCACTCCAGGTACACCTCAGACACTCCCAGGTACACCTCAGATACTCCCAGGTGCACCTCCCAAACTCCCAGGTGCCTCCTGACACTCCCAGGCACACCTCTGACCTCCCAGGTGCACCTCTGACACTCCAGGTACTCCCACTGACACTCATGTACCTTCTCACCTCCCAGGTACACCTCCGACACTCCCAGGTACACCTCCTAACCTCCCAGGTACACCTTTGACACTCAAGTGCCTCCTGACCTCCCAGGTACACCTCTGACACTCCCAGGTACACCTCTGCGCTCCCAGGTACACCTCTGACACTCCCAGGTACACCTCTGACCTCCCAGGTACCTCTGAGCTCCCAGGTGCTCCACTGACATTCCGTGTTACACCTCTGACACTCCAGGTACGCTGACAATGCCAGGTACCTCCGACACTCCCAGGGCACCTCCGACACTCCCAGGTACACTCACCTCCCAGGTACACCTCCGACACTCCCAGGTACACCTCTGTCCTCCCAGGTACACCTCTGCACTCAGGGTACACCTCTGGCCTGCCAGGTACTCCACTGACATTCCCTGGTACACCTCTGACACTCCCAGGTACACGTCCGACACTCCACCTCAGACACTCCCAGGTACAGCTCAGACACTCCAGGGTGCACCTCTGACACTCCCAAGTGCACCTTTGACACTCCCAGGCACACCTCTGACCTCCCAGGTACACCTCTGACACTCCCAGGTACTCCACTGACCTCCTGGTACACCCTGACACTCCCAGGTACATCTCTCCTGACACTCAGGTACACCCCAAAACTCCCAGGTACACTTCTCACACTCCTAGGTACCTCTGACACTTCTAGGTGCTCTCTGTCACTCCCTGATACACCTTCTGCTCACCAGGTACCACCCAGCATTCCCAGGTACACCGCTGACACTGCAGGTACACCTCAGACAGTCTCAGGTACAGTTCTCTCACACACTCGCAGGTACACCTCCGAGCACTCACAGGTATCCCAGACACTCTAGGTATTCTCTGACACTCCTGGTACACCTCTGACACTCACAGGTACACCTCAGACACACCCTGGTACACCTCTGACACTCCAGGTACACCTCTTTCACTCCGTGTTCTCCCCTGACACTCCCAGGTACCTCTGACACTCCCAGGAACACCTCAGCACTCCAGGTACACCCTCACACTCCCAGGTACACTTCTCACACTCCTAGGTACACCACTGACACTTCTGGGTACTCCTCTGTCACTCTGATACACCTCTGACCTCCCAGGTACACCACTGACACTCCCAGGTACACCTCAGACACTCCCAGGTACACCTCTGACGCCTCCAGGTACTCCACTGACCTCCCTGGTACACCCCTGACACTCCCAGGTACACCTCTGACCTCCCAGGTACACCTCTGACCTCCAGGTACACCTCAGACACTCCCAGGTACACCCCAGACACTCCCAGGTACACCCCAGACACTCTCGTTGCACTTCACACTCGCAGGTACCTCCGGCTTCCAGGTACACCTCCGACACTCCCAGGTACACTCCTGACACTCCCAGGTACACCTCTGACACTCCCCAGGTACCTCTGACACTCCCAGGTACACCTCTGACCTCCAGGGTACACCTCTGACACTCCCAGGCACACCTCTGACCTCCCAGGGACACCTCTCACACTCCCAGGTATGCCTCTGACACTCCCAGGTACACCTCTGACACTGCCAGGTACTCACTGACATTCCCTGGCCTCTGACACTCCCAGGTACACGTCCGACACTCCCAGATACACCTCTGACCTCCAGGTACAGCTCTGACACTCCGAGGTACACTTGACACTCCCAGGTACTCACTGACCTCCCTGGTACACCCCTGACACTCCCAGGTACCTCCGACACTCCAGGTACACCACTGACACTTCTAGGTACTCCTCTGTCACTCCCTGATACACCTCTGCTTCCCAGGTACACCGCCCAACACTCCAGTTACCGCTAACACTGCCAGGTACACCTCAGACACTGCCAGGTACACCTCAGACACTCCCAGGTACAGCTCAGTCACTCCAAGGTGCACCTCTGACACTCCAAGTGCAGCCCAGCACTCCCAGGCACCTCTGACACTCCCAGGTACCTCTGACACTCCCAGGTACTCACTGACACTCGTGGTACACCCCTGACACTCCAGGTACATCTCTGACACTCCCAGGTACACCCCAGACACTCCCAGGTACACCTTCTCACACTCCTAGGTACACCTCTGACACTTCTAGGTACTCCTCTTCACTCCCTGTACACCTTGCCTCCCAGGTACACCTTGACATTCCCAGGTACACCCTGACACTGCCAGGTACACCTCAGACAGTCTCCAGGTACAGTTCTCACACTCGCAGGTACACCTCCGACACTCTGGGTACACCTCTGACCTCCCAGGTGCACCTCGGCACTCCCAGGTACACCTCTGACACTCCTAGGTACTCCACCTGACATTCCGTGGTACACCTCTGACCTCCCAGGCACCTCAACACTCCCAGTACCTTCTCACACTCCCAGGTACACCTCCAGACTTTCCCAGGTACACCTCTGACCTCCCAGGTACACCTCTGAGACTGCAGGGTACACCTCTGACCTCCAGGTACACCTCTGACACTCCCAGGTACCTCCCAACCTCCCAGGTACACCTCTGACACTCCCAGGTACACCTCTGACACTGCCAGGTGCTCCACTGACATTCCCTGGCACACCTCTGAACACTCCCAGGCACCTCTGACTCAAGGGCACCTCTGACACTCCAAGTACACCTCCGACACTCCCAGGTACCCTCTGACACTCCCAGGTACACCTCTGCCACTCCCAGGTACTCACTGACACTCCTGGTACTCCACTGACACTCCCTGGTACACCCCTGACACTCCCAGGTACACCTCCTGACACTCCCAGGTACACCTCTGACACTCCCAGTACACCTCAGACACTCCAGGTGCACCCCAGACACTCCCAGGTACACACCAGACACTCTCAGGTACACTTCCCACACTCCCGAGTACACCTCCGAACCTCCCAGGTACACCTCTGACACTCCCAGGTACACCTCTACCTCCCATGCCTCCGACACTCCCATGTGCACCTCCTGACACTCCCAGGTACACATCTGACCTCCCAGGCCTCTGACACTCACAGGTACCTCTGAGCACTCCCAGGTACACCTCTGACACTCCCAGGTACCTTCCTCACACTCCAGGGTACACCACCAGCACTTCTAGTGCTCTCTGTCACTCCCTGATACACCTCTAACTCTCCCAGGTACACCGCTGACACTCCCAGTTACACCGCTGACACTGCCAGGTACACCTCAAACACTGCCAGGTACACCTCAGACACTCCCAGGTACAGCTCAGACACTCAAGGTGCCTCAGCACTCCCAAGTGCACCTCGACACTCCCAAGCACACCTCTGACCTCCCAGGTACACCTCTGACCTCCCAGGTACTCCACTGACACTCCGTGGTACACCCCTGACACTCCCAGGTACACCTCTGACACTCCCAGGTACACCTCGGCCTCCCAGGTACACCTCGAACCTTGCCAGGTACACCTCCAGGCTCTCCAAGTACACCTCTGACATCCCAGGTACACCTCTGACACTCCAGGTACCTCCTGACACTCCAGGTATACCTCTGACACTCCCAGGACACCTCTGACACTCCCAGGTACTCACCTGACATTCCCTGGTACACAACCTCCCAGGTACCTCCGGCACTCCCAGGTACACCTCTGACACTCCCAGGTGGCCTCCCAGGTACCTCGGCACTCCCAAATGCACTCTGACACTCCCAGGTACCGCTGACCTCCCAGGTACACCTCTGACACTGCAGGTACACCTCTAACACTCCCAGGTACACCTCAGACACTGCCAGGTACACCTCAGACACTCCCAGTTCAGATACTCCCAGGTGCACCTCTGACACTCCCAAGTCACCTCTGACACTCCCAGGCACACCTCTGACACTCCCAGGTACACCTCAGACACTCCCAGGTACAGCTCAGACACTCCAAGGTGCACCTCTGACACTCCCAAGTGCACCTTTGACACTCCCAGGCACACCTCTGACACTCCCAGGTACGCCTCTGACACTTCCAGGTACTCCACTGACACTCCGTGGTACACCCCTGACACTCCCAGGTACATCTCTGACACTCCCAGGTACACCCCAGACACTCCCAGGTACACTTCTCACACTCCTAGGTACACCTCTGAAACTTCTAGGTACTCCTCTGTCACTCCCTGATACACCTTTAACACTGCCAGGTACACCGCTGACATTCCCAGGCACACCGCTGACACTGCCAGGTACACCTCAGACACTCCTAGGTACACCTCTGACACTCCCAGGTACACCTCTTACACTCCCAGGTACACCTCTGACACTCCCAGGTACTCCACTGACATTCCGTGGTACACCTCTGACATTCCCAGGTACACCTCTGACACCCCCAGGTACACCTCAGACACTCCTAGGTACACCTCTCACACTCTCAGGTACACCTCTCACACTCCCAGGTTCTCCTGTGACACTCCCTGTTATTTCTCTGACACTCCCAGGTACACCTCATCCACTCCCAGGTACACCTCAGACACTCCCAGGTACACCTCTGACATTCCCAGGCACACCTCTGACACTGCCAGGTACACCTCAGACACTCCCAGGTACAACTCAGACACTCAGAGGTGCACCTCTGACCTCCCAGGATTCACCTTTGACACTCCCAGATTCACCTCTGATACTCCCAGGTACACCTCTGACACTCCCAGGTACTCCTCTGACACTCCCTGGTTCACTTCTGACACTCTCAGTTACACCTCCGACACTCCCAGTTACACCTCCGACACTCCTAGTTACACCCCTGACACTCCCAGGTACACCCCTCACACTCCCAGGTACACCTCTGATGCTCCCAGTTACACCTCTGACACTTCCAGGTACACCTCTGACACTCCCAGGTACACCACTGACGCTCCCCTAGTACAGTGACACTCACCAGGTACCTCCTGACACTCCCATGCACCTCCTGACACTCCCAGGTACCTCGGGCACTCCCAGGTACACCCCAGACACTCCCAGGTACACTTCTCACACTCCTAGGTACACCTCTGACACTTCTAGGTACTCCTCTGTCACTCCCTGATACACCTTTAACACTCCCAGGTACACCGCTGACATTCCCAGGTACACCGTTGACAATGCTAGGTACACCTCAGACAGTCTCAGGTACAGTTCTCACACTCGCAGGTACACCTCCGACACTCCCAGGTACAACTCTGACACTCCTAGGTACACCTCTGACACTCCCAGGTACACCTCTGACACTCCCAAGCACACCTCTGACACTCCCAGATACTCCACTGACATTCCGTGGTACACCTCTGACACTCCCAGGTACACCGCTGAAACTGCCAGGTACACCTTCGACACTCCCAGGAACACCTCCGACACTCCCAGATACACTTCTCACACTCTCAGGTACACCTCCGACATTCCCAGGTACACCTTTGCCACTCCAAGGTACACCTCTGACACTGCAGGGTACACCTCTGACACTCCCAGGTACACCTCTGACACTCCCGGGTACAGCTCTGACACTCCCAGGTACACCTCTGACACTTCCAGGTACTCCACTGACACTCCTTGGTACACCCCTGACACACCCATGTACATCTCTGAAACTCCCAGGTACACCCCAGACACTCCCAGGTACACTTCAGACACTCCTAGGTACACCCCAGACACTCCCAGGTACCCAGACACTCTCATGTGCACTTCCCCCTCGCAGGTACACCTCCGACACTCCCAGGTACCTCCGACACTCCCAGGTACCTCCTGACCCTCCCAGGTACACCTCTGACACTCCCAGGTACACCTCTGACACTCCTCCAGGTACACCTCTGACACTCCAGGGTACACCTCCTGACACTCCCAGGCACACCTCCTGACCTCCCAGGTACCTCTCACACTCCCAGGTATACCTCTGACACTCCAGGTACACCTCTGACCCTGCCAGGTACTCACAGCATTCCCTGGTACACCTCTGACACTCAGGTACACGTCCGACACTCCCAGATACACCTCTGACCTCCCAGGTACAGCTCTGACACTCCGAGGTACCACTTCGACACTCCCAGGTACTCCACTGACACTCCTGGTACACCCCTGACACTCCCAGGTACACCTCGACACTCCCAGGTACACCACTGACACTTCTAGGTTGCTCCTCTGTCACTCCCTGATACACCTCTAACACTCCAGGTACACCTTGACACTCCCAGTTACACCGCTGACACTGCCGTGCACACCAGACACTGCCAGGTACACCTCAGACACTCCCAG
This sequence comes from Homarus americanus, assembly GCF_018991925.1. Classification (NCBI taxonomy): domain Eukaryota; kingdom Metazoa; phylum Arthropoda; class Malacostraca; order Decapoda; family Nephropidae; genus Homarus; species Homarus americanus. Next base: position 9,702 of record NW_024750989.1, read on the forward strand.
GTACAGCTCAGACACTCCAAGGTGCACCTCCGACACTCCCAAGTACTGCCCCGACACTCCCAGGCACACCTCTGGCCTCCCAGGTACACCTCTGACACTCCCAGGTACTCCACTGACACTCCGTGGTACCCTTCAACACTCCCAGGTACATCTCTGGCCTCCAGGTACACCTCTCACACTCCCAGGTACCTCCCGACACTCCCAGGTACCTCTCGACACTCAGGTACACCTCTGACACTCCCAGGTACCTCCTGACCTCCCAGGTACACCTCCTGACACTCCAGGTACCTCTGACACTCCCAGGTACACCTCTGACCTCCCAGGTACACCTCTGACTGCCAGGTACCACCCGGCTTCTGCACACCTCTGGCTCCCAGGCACACCTCTGACCTCCCAGGGCACACCTCTGGCACTCCCAGGTACCTCCGACACTCCCAGGTACACCTCTGACACTCCGGTACACCTCTGACCTCCCAGGTACACCTCTGCGCCACTCCCAGGTACTCCTGACACTCCCTAGTACTCACTGGCTTTCCTGGTACTGACCTCCCAGGTACCTCTGACACTCCCAGGTACACCTCTGACACTCCAGGTACACCTCAGACACTCCCAGGTACACCCCAGACACTCGGTACACCCCAGACACTCCCAGGTACACTTCCCACACTCCTGGGTACCTCCGACCTCCCAGTGCCTCTGACCTCCCAGGTACCTCTGACCTCCCAGGTACCTCCGACACTCCCAGGTACACCTCTGACACTCCCAGGTGCACCTCTGACACTCCCAGGTGCACCTCTGACCTCCCAGGTACATCCCCGACCTCCCAGGTACACCTCTGACACTCTGCAGTACCTCTGACCTCCCAGGTACACCTCTGACACTCCCAGGTACCTTCTCCTCCCAGGGTACACCACTGACACTTCTAGGTACTCCTCTGTCACTCCTGATACACCTCCTAACACTCCCAGGTACACCTTGACACTCCCAGGTTACACCTCTGACACTCCCAGGTACACCTCCAGACACTGCCAGGTACACCTCAGACACTGCCAGGTACACCTCAGACACTCCAAGGTGCACCTCTGACACTCCCAGGTGCCTGGCCTCCCAAGCACACCTCTGACACTCCCAGGTCCTCCTGACACTCCCAGGTACTCCACTGACCTCCCTGGTACACCTGACACTCCAGGTACACCTCTGACTCCCCAGGTGCCTCTCTGAGACTCCCAGGTACACCTCCTGACACTCCCAGGTACACCTCTCTGACACTCCAGGTACACCTCTGAGCCTCCCAGGTACACCTCTCACACTCCAGGTACACCACTGCACTTCTAGGTACTCCTCTGTCCTCCCGTGCACCTCTAACACTCCCAGGTACACCTCTGACACTCCAGTTACACCGCCCACTGCAGGTACACCTCAGACACTGCCAGGTACACCTCAGACACTCCCAGGTAAGCTCAGAACTCTCAAGGTGCCTCTGACACTCCCAAGTGCACCACAGGCACTCCCAACACACCTCTGACACTCCAGGTACACCTCTGTCGCTCCCAGGTGCTCACTGACACTCCGTGGTACACCTGACTCCCAGGTCATGACAATGCCATGTGCACCTCCGACACTCCCAGGTACACCTCCGACACTCCCAGGTACACTTCTCCACTCCCAGGTACACCTCCGACACTCCCAGGTACACCTCTGACACTCCAGGGTACCTCTGCACTCCCAGGTACACCTCTGGCCTCCCAGGTGACACCTCCGACACTCCAGGTATACCTCTGACATCTCCCAGGTACCTCTGACACCAGGTACTCACTGACATTCCCTGGTACCTCTGACACTCCCAGGTACACCTCCGACACTCCCAGGTACCTCTGGCCTCCCAGGTCCCAACTCCTGACCTCCGAGGTACACCTGGCTCTCCAGGTACTCCTGACCTCCTGGTACACCCGGCCTCCCAGGTACACCTCAGACACTCCCAGGTACCTCAGCACTCCCAGGTACACCTCCCGACACTCCCAAGGTGCCTCTGACTCCAGGTGCTCACTGACCACTCCCAGGTACACCCTGACACTCCCAGGTACACCTCTGACACTCCAGGTACCCTCTGACACTCCCAGGTACACCTCAGGCCTCCCGTTGCCTGACACTCCCAGGTACACCCAGACACTCTCAGGTACACTTCCCACACTCCAGGTACCTCCGCCTCCCAGGTACACCTCTGACCTCCCAGGTACACCTCTGACCTCCCAGGTACTCACCCAGCCTCCTAGTACCCCTGACCTCCCAGGTACACCTCAGACACTCCAGGTACCTCTGACACTCCCAGGTACACCTCAGACACTCCCAGGTACACCCCTGACACTCCCAGGTACCTCTGACACTCCCAGGTACACCTCTGACCTTCCAGTCACCTCTGACACTCCCAGGTACACTCTGACATTCCAGGTACACCTCTGACCTCCCAGGTACACTTCTGACACTCCCAGGTACTCACTGACATTCCTGGTACACCTCTGACACTCCTGGTATGCCTCCCAGGCACTCCAGGTGCCTCTGACCTCCCAGGTACACCTCCGACACTCCCAGGTACACCTCTGACCTCCCAGGTCACTCCGACACTCCCGGTTACCATCTGACACTCCCGGGTAAACCTAGGATCTCCTGGGTACACCTCCTGACACTCCCGTGCACCTCTGACCTCCTAGGTATTCCTCAGACACTCCCTGGTACCTCTGCTCACAGGTACACCTCTGGACACACCCTGGTACACCTCTGACACTCCCAGGTACACCTCTTTCACTCCGTGGTTCTCCCCTGACTCTCCAGGTACCTCAGACACTCCCAGGAACACCTCAGACACTCCCAGGTACACTTCTGACACTCCCAGGTACCTTCTCCTGCTCACGTTTGCCACACCTTCTGAGTGCTCCTCTGTCCAATCCCTGATACACCTCTAACACTCCCAGGTACACCGCTTGCTCCCAGGTACACCTCCGACACTCCCAGGTGCCTCTGGCCTCCCAGGTACTCACTGACCTCCCTGGTACACCCCTGACCTCCCAGTGCCTCTGACACTCCCAGGTACACCTCCTGACCTCCCAGGTACCTCAGACACTCCCAGGTACACCCAGACACTCCCAGGTACACCCCAGACACTCTCGCAGGCACCTTCCCACACTCCCAGGCACCTCCGACCTCCCAGGTACACCTCTGGCCTCCCAGGTACACCTCTGACACTCACAGGTACACCTCTGACACTCACTCAGCCACCTCGGCCTCCCAAGTACCTCCGACACTCCCAGGTACACCTCTGACACTCCCAGGTACACCTCTGACACTCCCAGGTACACCTCTGACACTCCCAGGAACACCTCTGACACTCCCAGTGCTCCACCCAACACTCCCTGGTGCACCCCCACCTCCCAGGTACACCTCTGCACACCCAGGTACACCTCTGACACTCCCAGGTACACCTCAAACCTCTCGGGTACCCAGACACTCCCAGGTACACCCCAGACACTCTCAGGTGCACTTCCACACTCAGGTACACCTCCGACACTCCCAGGTACACCTCTGACACTCCAGGTACACCTCCTGACACTCCCAGGTGCACCTCTGACCTCCCTGAGACACCTCCTGACCTCCAGGTACACCTCGACATTCCCAGTACCACCTCTGACACTCCCAGGTACACCTCTGACACTCCCAGGTACACCTCGGCACTCACAGGTACACCTCTGACTCCCAGGTACACTCTGGCCTCCCAGTGCACACTTCTCACAGTCCGAGGTACACCACCCCACCTTCTAGGTCTCTCTGTCCTCCTGATACACCTCTCCCAGGTACACCATGACTCCCAGTTACACCGCTGACACTGCCAGGTACACATCAGACACTGCCAGGTACACCTCAGACACTCCCAGGTACAGCTCAGACACTCCAGGTGCACCTCTGACACTCCCAGTGCCTTTGACACTCCCAAGCATCTTTGACACTCCCAGGTACACCTCTGACACTACAGGCACTGACACTCCGTGGTACACCCTGACACTCCCAGGTACACCATGACAATGCCATGTGCACCTCCGACACTCAGGAACACCTCCGTGCTCCCAGGTACACTTCTCACACTCCCAGGTACACCTCCGACTGCTCCCAGGTATACCTCTGACACTCCCAGGTGCACCTCTGACACTGCCAGTGCTCACTGACATTCCTGGTACACCTCTCAACCTCCCAGGTACACGGCCGCCACTCCCAGATACACCTCTGACCTCCCAGGTACAGCTCTGACCTCCGAGGTACACTTCTGACACTCCCATGCTCCACTGACACTCCCTGGTACACCCCAACCTCCCAGGTACACCTCAGTACACTCCCAGGTACACCTCTGGAGCTCCCAGGTACACCTCCTGACACTCTCGGTACACCTCTGACCTCCCAGGTGCTCACTGACACTCCCTGGTGCACCCTGACACTCCAGGTACACCTCTGACACCACCAGGTGCACCTCTGACACTCCCAGGTGCACCTCGAACACTCCCAGGTGCACCCCAGACACCCCAGGTACCCTGAACACTCAGGTACACTTCCCACCTCTGGGTACCTCCGGCCTCCCAGGTACACCTCTGACTTCTCCAGGTACACCTCTGCCTCCCAGGTACACCTCTGACACTTCTAGGTACTCTCTCTGTCACTCCTGATACACCTCTAACACTCCCAGGTACACATGACACTCCCAGTTACACCGCTTGGCCACTGAGTACACCTCCAGGCACTGAGGCCTCAGGCCTCCCAGGTACAGCTCAGTCACTCAGGTGCACCTCTGACACTCCCAAGTGCACCTTTGACACTCCCAGGCACCTCTGGCCTCCCAGGTACACCTCTGACACTCCCAGGTACTCCACTGACACTCCGTGGTACACCCCTGACACTCCGAGTACATCACTGCTCCCAGGTGCACCCCAGACATTCCCAGGTACCTTCTCACACTCCTAGGTACACCTCTGACACTTCTAGGCACTCCTCTGTCACTCTGATGCACCTTCAACACTCCCAGGTACACCGCTGACATTCCCAGGTACACCGCGGCACTGCCAGGTACACCTCAGACAGTCAGGTACAGTTCTCACACTGGGTACCTCCGACCTCCCTAGTACACCTCTGACACTCCCAGGTACACCTCTGCACTCCCAGGCCTCTGACACTCCCAGGTACTCACTGACATTCCGTGGTACCTCTGACACTCCCAGTACACCGCTGACTGCCAGGTACACCTTCGACACTCCCAGGAACACCTCCATTGCTCCCAGGTACACTTCTCACACTCCCAGGTACCTCCGACATTCCCAGGTACCTCTGACTCCTAGGTACACCTCTGACACTGCAGGTGTACCCCTCTGACACTCCCAGGTACACCTCTGACACTCCCAGGTACACCTCTGAGCACTCCCAGGTATACCTCTGACACTCCCAGGTACACCTCTGACACTGCCAGGTGCTCCCCTGACATTCCTGGTACACCGACACTCCCGTGCACGTCCGGCACTCCCAGATCGCCTCTGACACTCCAGGGCTGGCTGGCACTCCCAGGTACGCCTCTGACACTTCCAGGTGCTCCTGACACTCCCTGGTAAACCCCAACCTCCCAGGTACACTTCACACTCCTCAGTACACCTCTGACGCTTCTCTGGGTACTCTCTGTCACTCCTGATACACCTCTAACTCCAGGTACACCTTGACACTCCCAGGTACACCGCTGAACACTCCAGGTACACCTCAGACACTGCCAGGTACCTCAGACACTGCCAGGTACCTCAGACACTCCCAGGTACACCTCAGATACTCCCAGGTGCACCTCTGACACTCCCAGTGCACCTCTGGCTCCCAGCACCTCGTGCTCTGGTCCTCTGACACTCCCAGGTCTCCACTCAGCACTCAGGTACCTTCTCACCTCCCAGGTACCTCGACTCCCCAGGTACACCTCTGACACTCCCAGGTGCACCTTTGACCTCCGGAGTGCACCTCTGACTCTCCAGGTACCTCTGACACTCCCTGATACACCTCCTAACACTCCCAGGTACACCGCTGACACTCCCAGGTACACCTCTGACCTCCCAGGTACCTCTGACACTCCCAGGTACTCCACTGACACTCCCTGGGACACCCCTGACACCTTCCAGTACACCTCTGACACTCCCAGGTACACCTCCGACCTCCCAGGTACCTCAGACACTCCAGGTACACCCCAGACACTCCCAGGTACCCTCGGCCTCCAGGTACACCTCTGACACTCCAGGTACCTCTGACACTCCAGGTACACCCCAGACACTCCCAGGTACACCCAGACACTCTCAGGTACACTTCCCACCTCGCAGGTACACCTCCGACACTCCCAGGTACACCTCTGACCTCCCAGGTACACCCTCTGACACTCCGGTGCACACCTCTGACACTCACAGGTACACCTCTACACCCTAAGTGCACCTCTGACCTCCCAGGTACTCACCCTGACATTCGTGGTACACCTCTCACCTCCAGGCCACCTGACAAACCCAGTACACCTCCATGCCTCCCAGGACACCTCCGACACTCCCAGGTACACTTCTCACTCCCAGGTACCTCCGACACTCCCAGGTACACCTCTGACACTGCCAGGTGCTCAAGGTACACCTCTCCTGACCTCCCGGGTACACCTCCTAACACTCCCAGGTGCTCCTGACCTCCCTGAGTGCCCACTCCTGGCCTCCAGGTGCTCCTCTGACCTCCCAGGTACACCGCAAGACACACACCAGGTGCACTTCTCTCCTCCCAGGCCACACCTCCGGCACTCCCTAGGTGCTCTCTGTCACTCTGATACACCTCTGCTGCTCCCAGGTACACCGCTGATACTCCCAGGTACACCGCTGACACTGCCAAGGCACCTCAGAACACTTCCAGGTGCCTCAGGCACTGCCAGTACACATCTTGAACACTCCCAGGTACACCTCAGACACTCCCAGGTGCCTCTGTGCCTACCAAGTGCACCTCCTGGCACTCCCAGGCACCTCTCTGACCTCCCGTTACACCTCCGATATTCCAAGGCTGCCTCAGTATTCCAGGTACACACCTCTGATACTCCCACACCTTCAGAGACTCCCAGGTACTTCACCCCAGCGCTCCTGGTACACCTCTGGCCTCCCAGGTACTCCTCTGACACTCCCTAGGACACTTAGAACTTCAAGGTACCTCTGTTTGCTCCCTGGTACCTTCCAGGTTACCCAGGTAACCTCCGATATTCCCAGATTGTGCTCAGTGCTCACAGGTGCACCTATGACGCTCCCAGGTGCACCTCAGACACTCCCTGGTACCTCTGGCCTCTGGGTACACCTCTTTCACTCCCTGGTTCTCCCCTGACACTTCCTGTTGTTGCTTCTCCCAGCCTCCAGGTACTCAGGCCCTCCCAGGTACACCTCAGACACTCCCAGTGCCTCCAGGCACTCCAGGCACACCTCCCCTCCCAGGTACACCTGACACTGCCAGGTACCTCTGGCCTCCATCTTTGCACCTCCCAGCCTCCCAGGGCACACACCAGGTGCCAGATACTGAACTGCTCCCAGGTGCACCTCCGGCACTACCTGGGCACACCTCCCAGCACTACAGGTACACCTCCCAGCCTCCCAGGTGCCTCTGGCCTCCCAGGTACACCCTAAGACACTCCCAGGTGCTCACTTTTGACATTTCCCTGGTACCTCTGTGCTCCCAGGTACACTGACCTCCTAGAGTGCTCCTCTGTCTTTCTGCTCCAGGTACACCGCCCAGCCTCCCAGGTACACCTCCTGACACTCCCGTTTTTGCCTCAGCTTGCTCGGTGCTCCACTGGCTTGCTCCCTGGTACACCCTGACACTCCCAGGTGCACACCTCTGACACTCCCAGGTATACCACCAGACACTCCCTAGGTACTCTCTGTCTCCCTGATACACCTCCTAACACTCCAGGTACCATGACACTCCCAGGTACACCGCCCAACACTGCCAGGTACACCTCGAACACTTCAGGTACCTCAGACATTTTACTCAAGACACTCCCAGGTACACCTCCAGGCCTCAAGGTGCACCTCCTGACATCCCATTACCTCTGAGCACTCTGAAGGCACCTCAGCATCCCCCGTTGCCTCATACACTCCAGGTACACCGCCCAGCACTCCCAGTCTAACACTCCAGGTACACCGCTGACACTCAGGTACACCGCCTGACACTGCAATGTACACCCTCAGACACTTCAAGGTACACCACAGACACTGCCAGCACCTCTAGACACTCCTAGGTACACCCTCAGACACCCAAGGTGCACCCTGACACTCCTGCACCTCTGACACTGCCAGGCACACTCTCACACTCCGAGGTTCATCTCAGACACTCCCAGGTACACCGCTGACACTCCCAGGTACACTTCTACACTCCCAGGCACACCTCCGACACTCCCAGGTACACCTCCGACACTCCGGCATACCCGACACCCCAGGTACAACTCTGACACTCCCAGGTAAACCTTCGATACTCCTGGGTACACCTCTGACACTCCCAGGCACACCCTGACTCTCCTAGTTATTCCTCTGACACCCCTGCACATCTCTGACACTCCAGGTACACCTCCGACACCCCAGGCACACCTCCACACTCCCAGGTACACCTCCGACACTCCCAGGTACACCCTGACACTCCCAGGCACATCTCTGACACTCCCAGGTACACCCCAGACACCCCATGTACACTTCTCACACCCCAGGTACACCTCTGACACTCCTAGGTACTCCTCTGTCACTCCCTGATACACGCCCAACACTCCCAAGACACCGCTGAAAGTCCCAGGTACACCGCTGACACTGCCAGGTACACCCGACACTGCCAGGTACACCCCTAGACACTGCCAGGGACACCTCAGACACTCCCAGGTACACCCTCAGACACTCCCAAATACACCTCTGACACCCCAGGTACACCTCTGACACTCCCAGGTACACCTCCGACATTCCCAGGTACACCTCCGACACTCCCAGGTACACCACTTCTCACACCCCCAGGTACACCTCCGACACTCCCAGGTACAACTCCGACACTCCCAGGTAAACCTTCGATACCCTGGGTACACCCTGACACTCCCAGGTACACCTCTGACTCTCCTAGTTATTCCTCTGACACTTGGCATCTCTGACACTCCCAGGTACACCCCAGACACTCCCTGGTACACCCTCCTGACACCCCAGGTACACCTCTTTCACTCCCTGGTTCTCCCGACACCCCAGGTACACATCAGACACCCCCAGATACACCCTCACACTCCCAGGTACACCCTCTGACACCCCAGGTACACCCTTTCACTCCCTGGTACACCCCTGACACTCCCAGGCACATCTCTGACACTCCCAGGTACACCCCAGACACTCCCATGTACACTTCTCACACCCCAGGCACACTCTGACTCCCTCTTAGGTACTCCTCTGTCACTCCCTGATAATGCCCTAACACTCCCAAGCACACCGCTGACAGTCCCAGGCACAACCGATGACACTGCCAGGCACACCTCACACTGCCAGGTACACCTCAGACACTGCCAGGCACACCTCAGACACTCCCAGGTACACCCAGACATTCCCAAATACACCTCTGACACTCCCAGGCACACCTCTGACACCCCCAGGCACACCTCCGACATTCCCAGGTACACCCGACACTCCCAGGTACACTCACACCCCAGGTACACCTCCTGACACTCCCAGGTACAACCCGACACTCCCAGGTAAACCTTCGATACTCCTAGGTACACCTCTGACACCCCAGGCACACCTCTGACTCTCCTAGTTATTCCTCTGACACTCCCTGGTACATCCTGACACTCCCAGGTACACCTCAGACACCCTGGCACACCTCTGACACACCCCAGGTACACCCCCACCCCCTGGTTCTCCCTGACACCCAGGCACACTGACACCCCAGATACACCTCAGACACTGGCACACCTCTGACACTCCCAGGTACACCCCAGACACCCCAGGCACACCTCTCACACTCCCAGGCACCCCTCTGACACCCAGGCACCTCTGACACCCAACACGTCCAACACTCCCAGGTACACCGCTGACACTCCCAGGCACACCGCTGACACTGCCAGGCACAACCCCAGACACTGCCAGGCACACTTCCAGACACCCCAGGTACACCTCAGACACTCCCCAGGCACACCTCAGTCACCCAAGGCACATCTGACACCCCAAGCACCTCTGACACCCCAGGCACACCCTCTGACACTCCCAGGTACACCCCTCAGACACTCCCAGGCACACTGCTGACACTCCCAGGCACACGTCTGACAACACCAAGTACACCTCTGACACTCCCAGGCACACATCCGACACTCCCAGGCACACCTGACACTCCCAGGCACACTTCTTACACCCCAGGTACACCTCTGACACTCCCAGGCACACCTCTGACACTCCAGGTACACCTCTGACACTCCCAGGCACACCTCTGACACCTGAGGTCCCATACCTGAGGCACTCCACTGACACTCCCTGGCACACCCCTGACACCGTCAGGTACACCTCTGACACCCCAGGCACACCCCAGACACCCCCCTGGCCTCTTGACACCCAGGTACACTCAGACACTCCCCAGGCACACTCAGACACCCGGTGCACACCTCAGACACCCCCAGGCACACCTCAGACACTCCCCAGGCACACCTCTGACACTCCCAGGCACACCGCTGACACTGCCAGGTACACCTCCACACCCATGCACACCTCCGACACCCCAGGCACACCTCTGACACTCTCCAGGTACCCAGACACTCCCTGCACACCCCTGACACTCCCAGGTACACCTCTGACACCAGGCACACCTCTGACACCCAGGCACACCTCAGACACCCCCTGGCACACCTCTGACACTCCCAGGCACACCTCCTTCACCCCTGGTCCTCCCCTGACACCCAGGTACACACACTCAGACACTCCCCAGATACACTCCCAGACACCCCAGGCACACCCTCTGACACTTCCAGGCAGACCTCAGATCCCTTGGTACACCTCCTCACACTCCCAGGCACACCAGACACTCCCAGGCACACCTCAGTCACCCAAGGCACATCTGACACTCCAAGTGCACCTGACACTCCCAGGCACACCACACCCCAGACACCTCAGACACTCCCCAGGCACACTGCCTGACACTCCCAGGTCACACGCCTGACACACAGGCACACCTTGACACTCCCAGGCACACATCCTGACACTCAGGTGCACACTCTCCACACCTGCACACCCCTACACCCCAGGCACACCCGACACCCCAGGCACACCTCTGACACTCCCAGGCACTCTGACACTCCCAGGTACACCCTCTGACACCTGGAGGCACACTCCCTGACACCTGAGGCAGTCCACTGACACTCCCTGGTACACCCCTGACACTCAGGTACACCCCAGACACCCCTGGTACTTCTCTGACACCCCAGGCACACCTCTCAGACACCCCAGGCACACCTCCCAGACACTCGGCACACCAGACACTTGCCAGGCACACCTCTGACACCCCAGGCACACCTCTGATACTCCCCAGGCACACCCTTGAGACCCCCAGGCACACCACTGACACTCCCCTAGTACACCTCTGACACTGGCACTCCTCTGACACCCCTGGTTCCAGACTCCAGGTACACCTCTGACACTCTGGCACACCTTCGATATACCCAGGTAACCCTCCGATATTCCCAGTTAACCTGATACCCTAGGTACACCCTGACACCCCACACCCCAGACACCCTGCACACCTCTGACACTCCCAGGTACACCTATTTCACTCCCTGGTTCTCCTGACACTCCTGGTACTTCTCTGACACTCCCAGGCACCCCAGACACCCCAGGCACATCCTCAGGCACACCAGACATCCAGGCACACCTCTGACACTCCCCAGGCACACCGCTGACACTGCCAGGTACACCCTGACACCATGTACACCTCTGACACCAGGCACACCCTGACACCCCAGGTACCCACTGACACCCCTGGCACCCCCTGACACCCAGGCACACCTCTGACACTCCCAGGACACCCTCTGACACCCCAGGCACACCCCAGACACCCCAGGCACACCCCAGATACTCCCAGACACACCCCAGACACTCCCCATGTACAACTCCAACACTCCCTGGCACACCCTGACACTCCCTGGTACACCTGACACTCCCAGGCACACCCTGACACTCCCAGGCACACCTCTGACACTGCAGGCACACCTATGACACTCCCAGGTACTCCACTGACATTCCCTGGCACACCTCTGACACTCCCCAGGCACACCTCTGACACTCCTAGGTACCTCTGTCACCCCTGATACACCTCTAACACCCCACCGCTGACACCTCCGGCACACCGCTGACTCTGCCAGGCACACCTCAGACACTCCAGGCACCTCAGACACTGCCAGGCACACCTTAGACACTCCCCAGGCACACCACACACTCCAAGGTGCACCTCTGACATGCCCAAGCACCTCTGACACCCCAGGCACACCTCTGACACTCCCCAGGTACACCACACACTCCCAGGCACACCGCTGACACTCCCAGGCACACCGCTGGCACTCCAGGCACACTTACACCCAGGCACACCTCCGACACTCCCAGGTCTCCTGACACCCCCAGGCACACCTCTGACACTCCCAGGTACACCTTGACACTCCCAGGCACACCTCTGACACTCCCAGGAACCCACTGACATTCTCTGGCACACCCCTGACACCCCCAGGTACACCTCTGACACTCCCAGGTACACCCACAGAAACCCCAGGCACCCCACCCAGGCACCCCTAACACTCCCCAGGCACACCGCTGACACTCCCAGGCACCGCTGACACTGCCATGTACACCTCAGACACCTCCAGGTACACCTCAGACACTGCCAGGTACACCTCAGACACTCCCAGGTACACCTCAGACACTCCAAGGCACCTCTGACACTCCCCAAGTGCACCTCTGACACCCCAGGCACACTTCTCACACTCCTGAGGTTCATTTCAGACACTCCCAGGCACACCGCTGACACTCCCAGGCACACTTCTACACTCCCAGGTCACACCTCCGACACCCAGGCACACCTCCGACACTCCCAGGCACACCTCCTGACACCCCAGGCACACCCACACCCCAGGTACACCTCACACTCCCAGGAACTCCACTGACATTCCCTGGTACACCCCTGACACTGGCACATCTCTGACACCTGCACACCCCAGACACCCCATGTACACTTATCACACTCCCAAGTCACACCTCTGACACCCCAGGTACCCTCTGTCACCCCTGATACACGCCCAACACCAAGCACACCACATCCCAGGTCCATGACACCCAGGCACACCTCAGACACTGCCAGGTACACCCCAGACACTGCCAGGCACACCTCCAGACACTCCCAGGTACACCCCAGACATTCCCAAATACACCTCTGACACTCCCAAGCACACCTCTGACACTCCCAGGCACACCTCCGACATTCCAGGCACACCTCCGACACTCCCAGGCACACTTCACACCCCAGGCACACCTCCGACACTCCCAGGCACAACTCTGACACTCCCAGGCAAACCTGATACTCCTATGTACACCTCTGACACCAGGCACACCCTGACCTCCTAGTTATTCCTCTGACACCTCTGTACATCTCTGACACCCAGGTACACCTCAGACACCCCTGGCACACGTCTGACACCCCAGGCACACCTCTTTCACTCCCTGGTTCTCCCCTGACACCCCAGGCACACATCAGACACCCCAGATACACCCCAGACACCCCAGGCACACCCTGACACCCCAGGCACACCCCCACCCCCTGGCACACCCCGACACCCCAGGCACATCCCCACACCTGTGCACCCCAGACACCCATGCACACCTCTCACACTCCAGGCACACCTCCCTGACACCCTAGGCACACCTCTCACACTCCCCAGGCACACCTCTGACACCCCAGGCACTCCTCTGACACTCCCTGACACGCCCAACACTGGCACACCGCTGACACTCCCAGGCACACCGCTGACACTGCCAGGCACACCTCAGACACTGCCAGCACACTTCCAGACACGCAGGCACCAGACACTCCCAGGCACACCTCAGTCACCCAGGTGCACATCTAACTCAGTGTACTCTACCTCCAGCACTGACACTCCCCAGGCACACCTCAGATAATCCTAGGCACACTGCTGACACTCTAGGTCACACGTCTGACAATACCAAGCACACCTCTGACACTCCCCAGGTACACATCCGACACTTCCAAGTACACCTGACACCCCAGGCACATCTCACACTCCCAGGCACACCTCCGACACCCCAGGCACACCTCTGACACTCCCAGGCACACCCCTGACACCCCAGGCACACCCTGACACCCGAAGCACATCTCTGACACCCCAGGCACTCCACTGACATCCTACACCCCCTGACAGCCAGGCACCTCCTGACACAGGCACACCCCAGACTCTGCACTCTCTGACACCAGCACACCTCAGACACTTGCACACCTCAGACACCCCAGGTACACCTCAGACACCCCAGCACACCTCTGACACTCCCCAGGCACACCGCTGACACCTGCCAGGCACACCTCTGACACCATGCAACTCCTGACACCCAGGCACACCTCTGAACCCTCAGGCACCCACTGACACTCCCTGGCACACCCCTGACACCCCAGGCACACCTCTGATACCCCAGGTACACCCTCTGACACCCCAGGCACACCTCAGACACTCCTGGCACACCGCTGACACTCCCCAGGCACACCTCTTCACCCCTGGTTCTCCCTGACACCCCAGGTACACATCAGACACTCCCCAGACACCCTCAGACACTCCCCAGGCACACCCCTGACACCAGGCAGACCTCAGACACTAGGCACACCTCCTCACGCTCAGCTGGCACACCTCAGACACCCCAGGCACACCCTCAGTCACCCAGGGTGCACATCTGACACCTCCCAAGTGCACCTCTGACACTCCCAGGCACACCCCCAGACACCCCAGGCACACCCCAGACACTCCCAGGCACACTGCTGACACTCTAGGCACACGTCTGACAATACCAAGTACACCTCTGACACTCCCAGGAACACATCCGACACTCCCAGGCACACTTCCTGACACTCCCCAGGCACACTCCCACACCCTAGGCACACCTCCGACACCCCAGGCACACCCTGACACCCCAGGCACACCTCTGACACCTGAGGCACATCTCTGACACCCGAGGCAGTCCACTGACACCCCTGGTACACCCCTGACACTGTCAGGCACACCTCAGACACTCTGGCACTCTCTGACACCCAGTACACCCCAGACACCCCAGGCACACCCCAGACACTCCCCAGGCACACCTCAGACACTCCCAGGCACACCTCTGACACTCCCAGGAAACACCTCCGATATTCCCCAGGACACCTCCGATATTCCCAGGCACACCTCTGATACTCCCAGGCACACCTTGAGACTCCCCAGGTACTTCACTGACACTCCTGGCACACCCTCTGACACCCAGGTACCTCTGACACTCCCTGGTTCACTCTGAGACTTCCAGGCACACCTCTGACACTCCCTGGTACACTGATATACCCAGGCAACCTCCGATATTCCCAGTTAACCTCCGATACTCCTAGGCACACCTCTGACACTCGGCACACCCCAGACACCCCCTGGTACACCTCTGACACCCCAGGCACACCTCTTCACCCCTGGTTCTCCCTGACACTCCCCTGGTACTTCACACTCAGGTACACCACGTCGACACCCCAGGCACACCTCTGACACTCCCCAGGCACACCTCAGACACTCCCAGGCACACCCTGACACTCCCAGGCACACCGCTGACACTGCCAGGCACACCCCCTGACACTCCATGCACACCCCTGACACTCCCAGGTACACCCTGACACTCCCAGGTACTCCACTGACACCCCTGGCACACCCTGATACTCCCAGGCACACCCCTGACACCCAGTGCACACCCTCAGACACCCCAGGCACACCCAGATACTCCCAGATACACCCCAGACACCCAGGCACACCTCAGACACCCCCAGGCACACCCCAGACATTCCCAAACACACCTCTGACACCCCAAGCACACCTCTGACACCCAGGTACACCTCCTGACATCCCAGGCACACCTCCGACACAGGTACACTTCTCACACCCCAGGCACACCTCCGACACTCCCAGGCACAACTCCGACACTCCCAGGTAAACCTTCGCTATGCCTAGGCACACCCTGACACCCCCAGGCACACCTCTGACTCTCCTAGTTATTCCTCTGACACTCCCTGCACATCTCTGACACCCCAGCACACCCCAGACACCCCCCACACTCCACACCCAGGTACACCCTTTCACTCCCCTGGCTCTCCCTGACACCCCAGGCACACATCAGACACTCCCAGATACACCCCAGACACCCCCAGGCACACCTCCTGACACTCCCAGGTAGACCTCAGACACCCCAGGCACCTTCACACCCCAGGCACACCTCTGACACCTCAGGTACCTCTGACACCCCTCTGATACACGCTCCAACACCCCAGTACACCGGACACTCCCAGGCACACCGCTGACACTGCCAGGCACACCTCAGACACTGCCAGGTGCCACCTCAGACACTGCCAGGCACACCAGACACTCCCAGGCACACCAGTCACCCAAGGTGCACATCTGACACCCCAAGTGCACCTCTGACACTCCCAGGCACACCTCTGACACTCCCCAGGCACACCCCTGACACCCCAGGCACACTGCTGACACTCCAAGGCACACGTCTAACAATACCAAGTACACCCCTGACACCCCAGGCACACATCCGACACCCCAGGCACACCTCCGACCCCAGGCACACCTTACACTCCCCAGGCACACCTGACACCCCAGGCACACCTCTGACACTCCCAGGCACACCTCTGACACCCCAGGCACACCTCTGACACCTGAGGTACATCTCTGACACCTGAGGTACTCCACTGACACTCCTGGTCACCCCTGACACTGTCAGGTACACCTCTGACACCCCAGGCACACCCTCAGACACACCCCTGGTACTCTCTGACACCCCAGGCACACCCCAGACACCCCAGGCACACCTCAGACACCCCCAGGCACACCTCAGACACCCCAGGCACACCTCTGACACTCCCCAGGCACACCGCTGACACTGCCAGGCACCCTCTGACACCATGTCCACCTGACACTCCCAGGCACACCTCTGACATTCCCAGGTACTCCACTGACACTCCCCTGGTACACCCCTGACACCCTTGCACACCCCTGATACTCCCAGGCACACCTCTGAAACCCCAGGCACACCCCAGACACCCCTGGCACACTCTGACACTCCCAGGCACACCCTTTCACCCCTGGTTCCCTCCCTGACACCCCAGGCACACATCAGACACCCAGACACACTCTCAGACACTCCCAGGTGCACACCTCTGACACTCCCAGGCAGACCCCAGACACCCCAGGCACACCTCTCACACTCCCCCAGGCACACCCTCAGACACCCCAGGCACAACACCCTGGCACACCCCTGACACTCCCAGGTACACACCTTTCACTCCCCTGGTTTCCCTCGACACCCCGAGGCACACATCAGACACTCCCCAGATACACCTCAGACACTCCCAGGCACACACCCTCTGACACCCCAGGCCACCCCTTTCACTCCCTGGTACACCCTGACACTACCAGATTCTGACACTCCCCAGGCACACCCCAGACACCCCCATGTACATTTCACACTCCCAGGCACACCTCTGACACCTAGGTACTCCTCTGTCACCTGATACACGCCTAACACTCCCAAGCACACCGCTGACAGTCCCAGGTACACCTCCGATATTCCCAGGTACACCTCCGATATTCCCAGGCACACCTCTGATACCCCAGGCACACCTTGAGACTCCAGGTACTACTGACACTCCATGGCACACCTCTGACACTCCAGGTACTCCTCTGACACTCCTGGTTCACTTCTGAGACTTCCAGGCACACCTCTGACACTCCCTGCACACTCTGATATACCCAGGTAACCCTCCGATATTCCCAGTTAACCTCCGATACCCTAGGCACACCTCTGACACTCCCAGGCACACCCCAGACACCCCCTGGCACACCCCTGACACCCCAGGCACACCCCTTTCACCCCTGGTTCTCCCTGACACCCCTGGCACTCTGACACCCCAGGCACACCTCAGACACTCCAGTGCCACCTCCCCAGACACCACACCCACACCCAGCACACCCCAGGCACACCGCCGACAGCCAGGCACACCCCTGACACTCCATGCACACCTCTGACACCCCAGGAACACCTCTGACACTCTCAGGCACACCACTGACACTCCCTGGTACACCCCTGACACTCCCAGGCACACCTGACACCCCAGGTACACCTCTGACACTCCCAGGTACACCTCAGACACCCCCAGGTACACCCCAGATACTCCCAGATACACCCCAGACACTCCCAGGTACAACTCCTGACACCTCTGGACACTCCCTGCACACCTCTGACACTTCACCTCTGACACTCCCAGGCACACCCTGACACCCCCAGGTACACCTATGACACTCCCAGATACTCCACTGACATTCCCTGGTACACCTCTGACACTCCCAGGCATACCTCCACACCCAGGTACCTCTGTTACCCCTGACACACCCCTCCCAGGCACACCGCTGACACTCCAGGCACACCTCTGACACTCCCCAGGCACCTCATCACCCCAGGCACCCACTGACACTCTGGCACACTGACACTCCCCAGGCACACCTCTGACACTAGGTATACCAAGACACCCCAGGTACACCCTCTCACTCCCAGGCACACCTCTGACACCTAGGCACCTCTGTCACTCCCTGATACACCTCTAACACCCCAGGCACACCGCTGACACTCCCCAGGCACACCGCTGACACTGCCAGGCACACCAGACACCTCCAGGCACACCCCAGACACTCCCAGGCACACCCCTCAGACACCCCCAGGCACACCTCAGACACTCCAAGGCTGCACCCTGGACACTCCCAAGGCACCTCTGACACCCCAGGCACACCTCTGACACCCCCAGGCACACCCCATACACCTGCTGCACACCTCTGACACTCCCAGCACGCTGGCACCCAGGCACACTCTTACACCCCAGGCACACCTCCACACTCCCAGGCACACCTCTGACACTCCCAGGTACACCTCTGACACCCCAGGGACACCTCTGACACTCCCAGGCACACCTCTGACACTCCCAGGAACCCACTGACATTCCCTGCACACCCCTGACACCCCAGGCACACCTCTGACACCCAGGTACACCTCCTGACACTCCCAGGTACACCTCTGACACTCTCAGATACTCCTCTGACACTCCCTGATACACGTCTAACACTCCCAGGCACACCCTGACACCCCAGGTACACCGCTGACACTGCCATGTACACCCCCAGACACCAGGCACACCAGACACTGCGGAGGCACACCCCAGACACGGCACACCAGACACCCAAGGCACCCTGACACCCCCAATGCACCTCCTGAACACCTGCTACACCCACCTGAGTTCATCTCAGACACCCAGGCACACCGCTGACACTCTGCACACCCCACACTCAGGTACACCTGACACCCCAGGCACACCTGACACTCCCCAGGTACACCTGACCACTCAGGCACACCCTGCCACTCCCAGGTACACCCTGACACCCCAGACCCACTGACATTCCCTGGTACACCCCTGACACTCCCAGGCACATTCTGACACACCCAGGTCACACCCCAGACACTCCCATGTACACTTCTCCACACTCCCAGGTACACCTCTGACACCCTAGGTACTCCTCTGTCACTCCCTGATACACGTCTAACACTCCCAAGTACACCGCTGACAGTCCCAGGTACACCGCTGACACTGCCAGGTACACCTCAGACAATGCCAGGTACACCAGACACTGCCAGGTACACCGCAGACACCCCAGGTACACCTCAGACATTCCCAAACACCTCTGACACCCCAAGCACCCTGACACCCAGGCACACCTCCGACATCCCAGGTCACACCTCCGACACCCCAGGCACACCTCACCACCCCTGTGCACACCCGACACCCCCAGGTACAACTCCTGACACTCCCAGGTAAACCTTCGATACTCCTAGGTACACCTCTGACACTCCCAGGTACACCTCTGACTCTCCTAGTAATTCCTCTGACACCCCTGGTACATCTCTGACACCCCAGGCACACCTCAGACACTCCCTGGCACACCTCTGACACCCAGGCACACCTCTTCACTCCTGGTTCTCCCGACACCCAGTCAACACCAGACACCCCCAGATACACTCAGACACTCCCAGGTACACCTCTGACACCAGGCAGACCTCAGACACCCCCCACACTCCAGGCACACCTCTGACACCAGGCACTTGACACTCCCTGATACACGTCTAACACTCCAGGCACACCGCTGACACTCCCAGGTACACTGCTGACAGGTACACCTCAGACACTGCCAGGTACACTTCAGACACTGCCAGGTCTCAGACACTCCCAGGTACACCTCAGTCACCCAAGCACATCTGACACCCCAAGTGCACCTCTGACACTCCCAGGCACACCTCTGACACTCCCAGGTGCACCTCAGACACTCCCAGGCACACTGCTGACACTTAGTACACGTCTGACAATACCAAGCACACCTCTGACACCCCAGGTACACATCCGACACTCCCAGGCACACCTGACACCCCAGGTACACTTCTACACCCCAGGCACACCTCCGACACTCCCAGGTCACACCTCTGGACACTCCAGCACCTCACACTCCCAGGCACACCTCTGACACCCGAGGCACATCTCTGACACCGAGGCACCCACCACACCCTGGTACACCCCTGGCACACTGCAGTGCACACCTCCGACACCCCAGGTACACCTCAGACACTCCCTGGTACTTCTCTGACACTCCCAGGCCCTGACACTCCCAGGCACACCTCAGACACTCCCCAGGTGCACACCTCAGACACTCCCAGGTACACCTCAGACACCCCCAGGCACACCTCTGACACTCCCAGGTACACCGCTGACACTGCCAGGCACACCTCTGACACCCACATGCACCTCCGACACCCCAGGAACACCTCTGACACTCTCAGGCACCCAGTGACACTCTGGTACACCCCTGACACTCCAGGTACACCTCTGATACTCCCAGGAACACCTCTGACACTCCCAGGTACACCCCAGACACCCCCTGCACACCTCTGACACCCCAGGCACACCTCCCACTCCCCTGGTTCTCCCCGACACCCCAGGCACACATCAGACACTCCAGATACACCTCAGACACCCCAGGCACACCTCTGACACCAGGCAGACCTCAGACATTCCTAGGTACACCTCTCACACTCCCAGGCACCCTCAAACACTCCCAGGCACACTCAGTCACCCAGCACATCTGACACCAAGTGCACCCTCTGACACTCCCAGGCACACTTCTGACACCCCAGATACACCTCAGACACCCCAGGCACACTGCTGACACTCCTAGGCACACGTCTGACAATACCAGGTACACCTTGACACTCCCAGGTACCATCCGACACTCCCAGGTACACTCTGACACTCCCAGGTACACTTACACCCAGGTGCACACCTCCGACACTCCCAGGCACCTCTGACACCCCAGGTACACCTCTGACACTCCCAGGTACACCTCTGACACCTGAGCATCTCTGACACTGAGGCACTCCACTGACACTCCCTGGCACACCCCTGACACTGTCAGGCACACCTCAGACACTCCCTGGTACTTCTCTGACACCCCAGGTACACCTCAGACACTCCCAGGCACACCCCAGACACTCCCAGGTACACCTCAGAAACTCCCAGGCACACCTCTCTGACACTCCCAGGCACACCTCGATATACCCAGGTAACCCTCCGATATTCCCAGTTAACCTCCGATACTCCTAGGTACACCTTGAGACTCCCAGGCACTTCACTGACACTCCCTGGTACACCTCGACACACCCAGGTACTCCTCTGACACTCCCCTGGTTCACTTCTGAGACTTCCAGGTACACCTCTGACACTCCTGGCACCTTCGATATACCCAGGTAAACCTCCGATATTCCCAGTTAACCTCCGATACTCCTAGGTACACCTCTGACACCTGCACACCTCAGACACTCCTGGCACACCCCTTTCACTCCCTGGTTCTCCCCTGACACTCCCTGGTCTTCCCCTGACACTCCCTGGCACTTCTCTGACACTCCCAGGCACACCCCAGACACTCCCAGGCACACCCCAGACACTCCCAGGTACACCCCAGACACTCCAGGCACACCTCTGACACCCCAGGCACACCGCTGACACCGCCAGGCACACCTCTGACACTCCATGTACACCTCTGACACTCCCAGGTACACCTCTGACACCCCAGGAACCCACTGACACTCCCTGCACACCCCTGACACTCCCAGGCACACCTCCTGACACTCCCAGGCACACCTCTGACACCCCAGGCACACCCTCAGACACTCCCAGGCACACCCCAGATACTCCCAGACACCCCAGACACTCCCCAGGCACACCTCCGACACTCCCTGGCACACCTCTGACACTCCCCTGGCACACCTCTGACACCCCAGGCACACCTCTGACACTCCCCAGGCACACCCCTGACACTCCCCAGGCACACCCATGACACTCCCAGGCACTCCACTGACATTCCCTGGCACACCTCTGACACCCCAGGCACACTCTGACACCCTAGGTACTCCTCTGTCACCCCTGATACACCCCTAACACTCCCCAGGTACACCGCTGACACTCCCAGGCACACCTCTGACACCCCCGGCACACCTCTAACACTGCACCACTGACACTCCCTGGTACACCCCTGACACTCCAGGTACACCTCTGACACCCCAGGCATACCGCAGACACTCCCAGGTAAACTTCTCAACTCCCAGGTACACTCTGACACTCCCAGGTACCTCTGTCACCCCTGATACACCTCTAACACTCCCAGGCACACCGCTGACACTCCCAGGCACACCGCTGACACTGCCAGGCACACCTCACACTTCCAGGTACACCCCAGACACTGCCAGGCACACCTCAGACACTCCCAGGCACACCAGACACCCAAGGTGCACCTCACATTCCCTGGCACACCCCTGACACCCCCAGGCACACCTCTGACACTCCCAGGCACACCACAGAAACCCCAGGTACACCCCAGACACTCCCAGGCACACCTCTGACACTCCCAGGCCACCGCTGACACCGCCAGGCACACTGACACCCATGCACACCCTGACACCCCCAGGCACACCTCTGACACTCCAGGTACTCCACTGACACTCCCTGGTACACCCCTGACACTCCCAGGCACACCTCTGACACTCCCAGGTACACCCTGACACTCCCAGGTACACCTCTGACACTCCATGTACACCTCCGACATTCCCAGGTACACCTCCGACACTCCCAGGCACACTTCTCACACCCCCAGGTACACCTCCGACACTCCCAGGTACAACTCCGACACTCCCAGGTAAACCTTCTGATACTCCTAGGTACACCTCTGACACCCCAGGCACACCTCTGACCTCCTAGTTATTCCTCTGACACTCCCTGGTACTCTGACACTCCCCAGGCACACCCCAGACACTCCCCTGGTACACCCTCTGACACTCCCAGGCACACCTCTTTCACCCCTGGTTCTCCCCTGACACCCAAGGCACACATCAGACACTCCCAGACACACCTCAGACACTCCCAGGCACACCTCTGACACTCCGGCAGACCCTCAGACACCATAGGCACACCCCACCCCCAGGCACACCTCTGACACTCTCAGGCACTCCTCCTGACACTCCCCTGATACACGTCTAACACCCCAGGCACACCGCTGACACCCCAGGCACACCGCTGACACTGCCAGGCACACCCAGACACTGCACACTCTCAGACACTGCCAGGCACACCTCAGACACCCCAGGTACACCTCAGTCACCCAAGGTGCACATCTGACACTCCCAGGCACACCTCTGACACTCCTAGGCACACCCCAGACACCCTAGGCACACTGCTGACACCCCCAGGCACACGTCTGACAATACCAAGACACACCTCTGACACTCCCAGGCACACATCCGACACTCCCAGGTACACCTGACACTCCCAGGCACACTTCTACACTCCCAGGCACACCTGACACTCCCCAGGCACACCTCTGACACTCCCAGGTACACCTCTGACACTCCCAGGCACACCTCTGACACCTGAGGCACATCTCTGACACCTCGAGGCACTCCACTGACACTCCTGGTACACCCTGACACTGTCAGGCACACCTCTGACACTCCAGGCACACCTCAGAAATCCCTGGTACTTCTCTGACACCCCAGGCACACCTCAGACACCCCAGGCACACCCCAGACACTCCCCAGGCACACCGCAGACACTCCCAGGCACACCTCTGACACTCCCAGGCACACCGCTGACACTGCCAGGCACACCTCTGACACCCATGCACACCTCCGACACTCCCAGGCACACCCCTGACACCTCAGGTACCCACTGACACCCCTGGCACACCCCGACACCCCAGGCACCGCTGACACTGCCAGTTACACCCCAGACACTTCCAGGCACACCCCCAGACACCCCAGGCACACCTCAGACACCCCAGGCACACCCCAGACACCCCAAGGTGCACCTCTGACATTCCCTGAGCACACCCCTGACACTCCAGGCACACCTCTGACACCCCAGGCACACCACAGAAACCCAGGCACACCCCCTCTCAATCCCAGGCCCCCAACACCCCAGGCACACCGCTGACACCCCAGGCACACCGCTGACACCCATGTACACCTCAACCTCGAGGTTCATCCCAGACACCCCAGGCACACCGCTGACACTCCCAGGCACACTCCTTACACCCCAGGTACACCTGACACCCCAGGCACACATCCGACACCCCCAGGCACACCTCTGACATTCCCAGGTACACCTCACACCCCAGGCACACCTCTGACACCCCTAGAACCCACTGACATTCCCTGGCACACCCCTGACACTCCCAGGCACACTCTGACACCCCAGGCACACCCCAGACACCCCATGCACACTTTCACACTCCCAGGCACACTCTGACACTCCCTAGGTAATCCTCTGTCACCCCTGATACACGTCTAACACTCCAAGCACACCGCTGACAGTCCCAGGCACACCGCTGACACTGCCAGGACACCTCAGACACTGCCAGGCACACCCCAGACACTCCCCAGGCACACCCTCAGACACTCCCAGGCACACCTCTGACACTCCCAGGCACACCTCCAACATTCCCAGGCACACCTCCGACACCCCAGGCACACTCTCACACCCCCAGTACACCTCCGACACCCCAGGCACACCTGACACTCCCAGGTAAAACCTCGATACTCCTAGGTACACCTCTGACACTCCCCAGGCACACCCTCTGACTCTCCTAGTTATTCCCTCTGACACTCCTGGTACATCTCTGACACCCCAGGCACACCTCAGACACTCCCTGGCACACCTCTCACACCCAGGTACACCTCTTCACTCCCCTGGTTTTCCCCTGACACTCCCCAGGCACACATCATCCCAGATATACCTCAGACACTCCCCAGGTACACCTTGACACTCCAGGTACACCTCTTTCACCCCTGGTACACCCTGACACCCCAGGTACATCTCTGACACTCCAGGTACACCCCAGACACCCCCATGTACACTCTCACACTCCCAGGCACACCTCTGACACTCCTAGGCACTCCTCTGTCACTCCCTGATACACTTCTAACACTCCCCAAGCACACTGCTGACAGTCCCAAGTACCCCTGCTGACACTGCCAGGCACACCTCAGACCCCCCAGGGCACACCCCAGACATTCCCAAATACACCTCTGACACTCCCCAGCACACCTCTGACACCCCAGGTCACACCTCCGACATCCCCAGGCACACCGCCGACACTCCCAGGCACACCTCACACCCCAGGCACACCCGACACTCCCAGGTACAACTCCGACACTCCCAGGTAAACCTGATACCCTAGGTACACCTCTGACACTCCCAGGTACACCTCTGACTCTCCTAGTTATTCCTCTGACACTCCCCTGGCACATCTCTGACACTCCCAGGCACACCCTCAGACACTCCCTGCACACCTCTGACACTCCCAGGCACACCCTTTCAACCCCTGGTTCTCCCCTGACACCCCAGGCACACATCAGACACTCCCCAGATACACCTCAGACACACCCCAGGCACACCTCTGACACCCCAGGCACACCCCAGACACCATAGGGCACCCCCTCACACTCCCAGGCACACCTCTGACACTCTCAGGCAACCCTCTGACACCCCTGATACATGTCTAACACTCCCAGGCACACCGCTGACACCCCATACACCCTGACACTGCCAGGTGCCACCTCAGACACAGCGTAGGCACACTTCACACACTGCCAGGCACACCCCAGACACTCCCCAGGCACACCCCAGTCACCCAAGGTGCACATCTGACACTCCCAAGTACCTCTGACGCTCCCAGGCACACCCTGACACTCCCAGGCACACCCTCGCACACTCCTAGGGCCACTGCTGACACTCCTAGGCACACGTCTGACAATACCAAGCACACCTCTGACACTCCCAGGCACACATCCGACACCCCAGGCACACCTGACACCCAGGCACACCCTACACCCCAGGCACACCCTGACACTCTCAGGCACACCTCTGACACCCCAGGCACACCTGACACCCCAGGCACACCTCTGACACCCGAGGCACATCTCTGACACCTGAGGCACTCCACTGACACCCCTGGCACACCCCTGACACTGTCAGGCACACCCCTGACACCCCAGGCACACCCTCAGACACCCCCTGCACTCTCTGACACCCCAGGCACACCCCAGACACCCCAGGCACACCTCAGACACTCCCAGGCACACCCCAGACACTCCCAGGCACACCTCTGACACTCCCAGGCACACCGCTGACACTGCCAGGCACACCTCTGACACTCCATGCACACCTGACACTCCCCAGGCACACCCTGACACTCTCTGCACTCCACTGACACCCCTGGTGGCACACCCCAGACACTCCCAGGCACACCTCTGACAACCCCAGGCACACCCTCAGACACCCCAGGCACCCTGACACCCTAGGCCACGTCTGACAACACCAAGCACACCTCTGACACTCCCAGGCACACATCCGACACACCCAGGCACACTGACACTCCCAGGCACATCTCTGCCACCTGCACACCTCTGACACCCCAGGCACACTCTGACACTCCCCAGGTACACCTCTGACACCCCAGGCACACCACTGACACCCACAGTACCCTCTGACACCCATGCACACCTCCGACACCCCAGGCACACCTCTGACACCTCAGGTACCCACTGACACTCCCTGGCACACCCCTGACACTCCCCAGGCACACCCCTGATACCCCAGGCACACCTCTGACACCCCCAGGCACACCCTCAGACACTCCCTGCACACCCTCTGACACTCCCAGGCACACCCTTTCACTCCCCTGGCTCTCCCTGACACTCCCAGGCACACATCAGACACCCCAGATACACCCCAGACACTCCAGGCACACCTCTGACACTCCCAGGCAGACCTCCAGACACTCCTAGGCACACCTCCCTCACACCCCAGCACACCTCTGACACCAGGTACCTCTGACACTCCCTGATACACGTCTAACACCCCAGGCACACCGCCGACATTCCCCAGGCACACCGCTGACACTGCCAGGCACACCTCAGACACTGCCAGGCCTCAGACACTGCCAGGCACACTCAGACATTCCCAGGTACACCTCAGTCACCCAAGGTGCAATCTGACACCCATGCACCTCTGACACCCCAGACACACCTCTGACACCCCAGGTACACCTCAGACACTCCCCAGTACACTGCTGACACTCCTAGGCACACGTCTGACAACACCCAAGTACACCTCTGACACCCCAGGCACACATCCGACACACCCAGTACACTTCCTGACACTCCCCAGGCACACTTCTACACCCCAGCACACCTCCGACACTCCCAGGCACACCTCTGACACTCCCAGGCACACCTCTGACACTCCAGGCACACCTCTGACACCTGAGGCACATCTCCTGACACCCGAGGTACCCACCAACACTCCCTGCACACCCCCGACACTGTCAGGCACACTCTGATAACTCCCAGGCACACTGCAGACACTCCCTGCACACCCCAGGCACACCCCAGACACTTGCACAACTCCAGACACCCCAGGCACACCCCCAGCTCCCCAGGCACACCTCTGACACCCCACACACAGCCACCTCTGACCATGCACACCTCCGACACTCCCCAGGCACACCTGACACTCTCAGTGCTCCACTGACACTCCCTGGCACACTCCTGACACTCCCAGGCACACCTCTGATACTCCCAGGCACACCCTGATTACTCCCCAGGAACACCTTTGAGACTTCCAGGCACTTCCACTGACACTCCCTGGTACACCTCTGACACCCCAGGCACTCTCTGACACTCCCCTGGTTCACTTCTGAGACTTCCAGGTACACCTCTGACACTCCCCTGCACACCTTCGATATACCCAGGTAACCTCCGATATTCTGGTAAACCTCCGATAATCCTAGGTACACCTCTGACACCCCAGGCACACCTCAGACACCCCTGGCACACCTCTAACACCCCAGGCACACCCTCGTTCATCCTGTCTCCCCTGACACTCCCTGGCATCTCTGACACTCCCAGGCACCTCAGACACCCAGGCACACCTCAGACACCCCAGGCACACCCCAGATACTCCCAGGCACACCTCTGATACTCCCAGGCACACCTCTGACACTCCCAGGCACGTCTGACACACAAGTACACCCTGACACTCCCAGGCCATCCGACACACCCAAGCACACCCCACACCCAGGTACACTTACACCCCCAGGCACACCTCCGACACTCCCAAGCACACCGCTGACACTGCCAGGTACACCTCTGAAACCCATGCACACCTCTGACACCCCAGGCACACCTCTGACACTCCCCAGGCACCCACCGGATCCCCTGGCACACCCCACACCCCAGGCACACCTCACACTCCAGGCACACCTCTGACACTTGCACACCTCAGACACCCTAGGTACACCCCAGATTTTCCCAGATACACCCAGACACTCCCAGGAACACCTCCGACACTCCCTGGTACCTCTGACACCCCTGGTACACCTCTGATACCCCAGGCACACCTCTGACACTCCCAGGCACACCCCACACCCCAGGCACACCTATGACACCCCCAGTACTCCACTGACATTCCCTGGCACACCTCTGACACCCCAGGCACGTCCGACACTCCCGATACACCTCTGACACCCCAGGCACCTCCACACCCCAGGCACACCCCAACACTCAGGCACTCCACTGACACCCCTGGCACACCTGACACTCCCAGGCACATCTTGACACTCCGTGCACACCTAGCACCCCATGCACACTTCACACCCCAGGCACACCTCTGACACCCCAGGCACACCTCCGATATTCCCAGGTACACCTCCCTGATATTTCCCGTGGCACACCTCTGATACTCCCAGGTACACCTTGAGACTCCCAGGCACTTCACTGACACTGGTACACCTCTGACACCCCAGGTACCTCTGAAATCCCTGGTTCACTTCTGAGACTTCCAGGCACACCTCTGAAACTCCCTGCACACCTGATATACCCAGGTAACCCTCCGATATTCCCAGTTAACCTCCGATACTCCCAGGTACACCTCTGACACCCCAGGCACACCCTCTGACACTCCCTGGCACACCTCTGACACCCCAGGCACACCTTTCACCCCTGGTTCTCCCCTGGGACCCCTGGCACTCTCTGACACCCCAGGCACACCTCAGACACCCCCAGGCACACCTCAGACACCCCAGGCACACCCCAGACACTCCCAGGCACACCTCTGACACCCCCAGGCACACCGCTGACACTGCCAGGCACACCTCTGACACCATGCACACCTCTGACACCCCAGGCACACTCTGACACCCAGGTACTCCACTGACACCCCTGGTACACCCCTGACACTCCCCAGGCACACCTCTGACACTCCCAGGCACACCTCTAACACCCCAGGCACACCCCCAGACACTCCCAGGCACACCCCAGATACTCCCCAGATACACCCCAGACACTCCCAGGTCACCCTCCGACACTCCCCTGGCACACCTCTGATACCCCTGGTACACCCCTGACACTCCCCAGGCACACCTCTGACACTCCCCAGGCACACCCCTGACACTCCCAGGCACACCCATGACACCCCAGGCACCCACTGACATCCCTGGCACACCTGACACCCAGGCACACCTCTGACACCTCTAGGCACGCCCTGTCACCCCCATGCCCCAACACCCCAGGCACACCTCTGACCCCAGGCACACCTCTAACACCCCAGGCACTCCACTGACACTCCCCTGGCACACCCCTGACACTCCAGGCACACCTCTGACACCCCATGCATACCGCAGACACTCCCAGGCACATCTCTCTCACCCCAGGCACACCTCTGACACTCCCAGGTACTCCTCTGTCACCCCCTGATACACTCCAACACTCCCAGGCACACCGCCGACACCCCAGGCACACCGCCTGACACTGCCAGGCACACCCCAGACACTTCCAGGCACACCCCAGACACTGCCAGGTACACCCCAGACACCCCAGGCCACACCCCAGACACCCAAGTGGCACCTCCTGACACCCCATGCACCTCCACCCCAGGCACACCTCTGACACCCAGGCACACCCCATACACCCCAGGCACACCGCTGACACCCCATGCACACCCCTCACACCCCAGGCGCCACCTCTGACACCCCAGGCACACCCTCCGATATTCCAGTACACCTGATATTCCCAGGTACACCTGATACTCCCAGGCACACCTTGAGACTCCCAGGTACTTCACTGACACTCCCTGGTACACCCTGACACTCCCAGGTACTCCTCTGACAATTCCCTGGTTCACTTCTGAGACTTCCAGGCACACCTCTGAAACTCCCTGGTACATCTTCGATATACCCAGGTAACCCTCCGATATTCCAGTGCTAACCTCCGATACCCCTAGGCACACTCTGACACCCCAGGCACACACCCCAGACACCCCCTGGCACACCTGACACTCCCCAGGCACACCTCCTTCACTGGTTCTCCCCTGGAACCCCTGGTACTCTGACACCCAGGCACACCAGACACCCAGGCACACCCCAGACACCCCAGGTACACCCCAGACACCCCAGGCACACCCTGACACTCCCAGGCACACCGCTGACACAGGTACAACTTGACACCCATGTACACCTCTGACACTCCCAGGCACACCTCTGACACTCCCAGGTACTCCACTGACACCCTGGCACACCCCTGACACCCCAGGCAACCCTCTGACACTCCCAGGCACACCCTGACACTCCTAGGTACCCCTCTGTCACCCTGATACACCTCCAACACCCCAGGCACACCGCTGACACTCCCCAGGCACACCGCTGACACTGCCAGGCACACCTCAGACACCCAGGCACACCACACTGCCAGGCACACCCCAGACACCTGCACACCCCACACTCCAAGGTGCACCTCCACCCCAAGTGCACCTCTGACACCCCAGGCACACCTCCTGACACCACAGGCACACCCCACACCCCGGCACACCGCTGACACCCCAGGCACACCGCTGGCACCCGGGGCACACCTCTACACTTCCAGGCACACCTCCGACACCCAGGCACACCTCTGACACCCCAGGCACACCTCTGACACTCCCAGGTGCCACCTCTGACACCCCAGGCACACCTCTGACACCTGAGGAACCCACTGACATTCCCTGGCACACCCCTGACACTCCCCAGGTACACCCTCTGACACTCCCCAGGCACACCACAGAAACCCCAGGCACACTTCTCCACCCCAGGTCACACCTCTAACACTCCCAGGCACACCGCTGACACTCCCAGGCACACCGCTGATGCCATGTACACCCCAGACACTTCCAGGCACACCCTCAGACACTGCCAGGCACACCCCAGACACTCCCCAGGCACACCTCAGACACCCACAGGTGCACATCTGACACCCCAAGTGCACCTCTGACACTCAGGCACACCTCCTCACACTCCGTGTCCATCTCAGACACCCCAGGCATACCGCCGACACCCAGGCACACCTCTTACACTCCCAGGCACACCTCCGACACTCCCCAGGTACACCTCCGACACTCCCAGGCACACCCCAGACACTCCCAGGCACACCTCTGACACTCCCAGGTACACCTCTGACACTCCCAGAGAACCCACTGACATTCCCTGGCACACCCCTGACACTCCCAGGCACATCTTTGACACTAGTGCACACCCCACTCCCCATGTACACTTCTCACACCCCAGGCCTCTGACTCTCCCAGGCACTCCTCTGTCACCCCTGATACACGTCTAACACCAAGCACACCGCTGACACTCCCCAGGTACACCGATGACACCTCCAGGCACACCTCAGACACCCCAGGCACACCCTCAGACACTGCCAGGTACACCAGACACTGCCAGGTACACCAGACACTCCAAGGTGAACCTCTGACACTCCCCAAGTGCACCTCTGACTCCCCAGGCACACCCTGACACTCCCAGGTACACCTCAGACACCCCAGGTACACCATTGACACTCCCCAAGAACACCTCTGACACTCCTACACACCTCTGACACTCCCAGGTACACCTCCGACATTCCCCAGGCACACCTCCGACACTCCCCAGGTACACTTCTCACAGTCCCAGGCACACCTCCGACATTCCCAGGTACAACTCCGACACTCCCAGGTAAACCTTCGATATCCAGGTACACCTCACACTCCAGGGCTCACCTCTGACACTCCTGTCTATTCCCTCTGACACCCCTGGCACATCTCTGACACTCCAGGTACACCTCAGACACCCCCCTGGCACACCCTGACACCCCAGGCACACCTTCAATTCCCTGGTTCTCCCCTGACACTAGGTCACACATCAGACACTTGCGCACCTCAGAAACCCCAGATACACCCTGACACTCCCAGGTATACCTCAGACACTCTAGGTACACCTCTCACACTCCTAGGTACACCTCTGACACCTCAGGCGTACTCCTCTGACTCTCCCTGATACACGCCAACACTCCCAGGTACACCGCTGACACTCCCAGCCACACCGCTGACACTGCCAGGTACACCCTCAGACACTGACAGGCACACTTCAGACACTGCCAGGTACACCTCAGATACTCCCAGGTACACCTCAGTCACCCACAGCACATCTGACACCCCAAGTGCACCTCTGACACTCCCAGGCACACCTCTGACACCCCAGGCACACCCAGCACACTCCCCAGGTACACTGCTGACACCCCAGGCACACATCTGACAATCCCAGAGCACACTCTGACACCACAGGCACATCCGACACTCCCCAGGCACACCTGACACCCCAGGTACACTCTACACTCCAGGCACACCTCCGACACTCCCAGGCACACCTCTGACACTCCCAGGTACACCTCTGACACCCAGGTACACCTCTGACACCTGAGGCACATCTCTGACACTCCCAGGCACCCACTGACACTCCTGGTACACCCCTGACACTCTCAGGCACACCTCTGACACCCCAGGTCACCTCTGACACCCCAGGTACACCTCTGACACTCCCAGGCACACCTCTGACACCCAGGTACACCTTGACACTCCCAGGTACTCCACTGACATTCCCTGGTACACTCTGACACTCCCAGGTACACCGCTGACACTGCAGGCACACCTGACACCCAGGCACACCTCCGACACTCCCAGGCACACTCTCACACTCCCAGGCACACCTCCGACACTCCCAGTTACACCTCTGACACCCAGGCACACCTCTGAAACTCGAAGGTACACCTCTGACACTCCCAGATACTCTCCTGACACTCCCAGGTACATCTCTGACACTCCCAGCTACACCTCACACTGCCAGGTACACCTCTGACAATCCCAGGTACTCCTGTGACATACAGGCACACCTCCGACACTCCCAGGCACACCTCTGACACTCCCAGGTACACCTCCGATATTCCCAGGTACACCTCCGATATTCCCAGGTACACCTCTGATACTCCCAGGTACCTTTGAGACTCCCAGGTACTTCACTGACACTCCCAGGCACACCACTGACACTCCCAGGTACACCTTAGACACTCCCAGGTACACCTCTGACACTTCGAGGTACACCTCTGACCTCCCAGTTACACCTCCTACACTCCCAGTTACACCCCTGACACTCCCAGTTACACCGCTGACACTCCCAGGTACCTCTGGCACTCAGGTACTCCTCTGACACTCCTGGTTCACCTCTGAGACTCCCAGGTACATCTCTGACACTCCCACACCTCCGATATTACCAGGTACCGCCGATATTCCCAGGTACACCTCCGATACTCCCAGGTACACCTTTGAGACTCCCATGTACTTCACTGACACTCCCTGGTATACCCTGACATTCCCAGGCACACCTCTGACTCTCCCAGGTACACCCTCTGATACCTCCAGGTACACCTCTGACACTCCCAGGTCCGCCTCCGACACTCCCAGGTACAACTGCGACACTCCCAGGTAAACCTCCGATACTCCTAGGTACACCTCTGACACTCCCAGGTACACCTCTGACACTCTAGGAATTCCTCTGACACTCCTGGTACACCTCTGACACTCCAGGTGCACCTCAGACACTCCCTGGTACCTCTGACACTCCCAGGTCACACCTCTTTCACTCCCTGGTTCTTTCCTGACACTCCCAGGTACACCTCAGACACTCCCAGGTACACCTCTGACACTCCCAGGTACACCTCTGACACTCCCAGGTGCCCTCTGACACTGAGGTACATCTCTGACACTCCGAGGTACTCCACTGACACTCCCTGGGTACCTGACACTGTCAGGTACACCTCAGACACTCCCTGGTACTTCTCTGACCTCCCAGGTACACCTCAGACACTCCCAGGTACACCTCAGACACTCCCAGGCACACCTCTGACACTCCCAGGTACACCTCCGATATTCCCAGGTACACCTCCGATATTCCCAGGTACACCTCTGATACTCCCAGGTACACCTTTGAGACTCCCAGGTACTTCACTGACACTCCTGGTACCTCGACACACCCAGGTACTCCTCTGACACTCCCTGGTTCACTTCTGAGACTTCCAGGTACACCTCTG
Source organism: Homarus americanus (assembly GCF_018991925.1). Lineage (NCBI taxonomy): Eukaryota > Metazoa > Arthropoda > Malacostraca > Decapoda > Nephropidae > Homarus > Homarus americanus. The sequence goes on from NW_024750989.1 coordinate 45,134, forward strand.
ACACTCCCTGGTACACCTTCGATATAAGGTAACCCTCCGATATTCCCAGTTAACCTCCGATACTCATAGGTCCCTCTGACACTCCCAGGTACACCTCAGACACTCCCTGGTACACCTCTGACACTCCCAGGTACCTCTTTCACTCCCTGGTTCTCCCCTGACACTCCCTGGCACTTCTCTGACACTCCCAGGTACACCTCCAGACACTCCCAGGTACACCTCAGACACTCCAGGTACACCTCAGACACTCCCAGGCACACCTCTGACACTCCCAGGTACACCGGTGACACCGCCAGGTACACCTCCTGACACTCCATGTACACCTCTGACACTCCCAGGTACACCTCTGACACTCCCAGGTACTCCACTGACACTCCCTGGTACACCCCTGACACTCCCAGGTACACCTCTGACACTCCCAGGTACACCTCTGACACTCCCAGGTACACCTCAGAACCTCCAGGTACACCCCAGATACTCCCAGATACCCCAGACACTCCAGGTACACCTCCGACACTCCCTGGTACCTCTGACACTCCCCTGGTACACCTCCTGACTCCCCAGGTACACCTCCTGACACTCCCAGGTACACCTCTGACACTCCAGGGCACCTATGACACTCCAGGTACTCCACTGACATTCCCTGGTACACCTCCTGACACTCCCAGGTACACTTCTGACACTCCTAGGTACTCCTCTGTCCTCCCTGATACACCTCTAACACTCCCAGGTACCGCTGACACTCCCCAGGTACACCTCTGACCTCCCAGGCACCTCCTCCAGGTACTCACTGACCTCCCTGGTACACCCCTGACACTCCCAGGTACACCTCTGACCTCCCAGGTATACCACAGACACTCCCAGGTAAACTTCTCTCACTTCCAGGTACACCTCTGACCTCCTAGGTACTCCTCTGTCACTCCCTGATACACCTCTAACACCTCCCAGGTACACCGCTGACACTCCCAGGTACACCGCTGACACTGCCAGGTACACTTCAGACACTTCAGGTACACCTCCAGACACTGCCAGGAGTACCTCAGACACTCCCAGGTACACCTCAGACACTCCAGGTGCACCTCTGACATTCCTGGTACACCCCTGACCTCCAGGTACACCTCTGACACTCCCAGGTACACCACAGAAACTCCCAGGTACACTTCTCTCACTCCAGGTACACCTCCTAACACTCCCAGGTACACCGCTGGCACTCCCCAGGTACACCGCTGACACTGCCATGTACACCTCTCACCTCCGAGGTTCATCTCAGAGCTCCCAGGTACACCCTGACACTCCAGGTACACTTCTTACACTCCCAGGTACACCTCCGACACTCCCAGGTACACACTCCGACACTCCCAGGTACCTCTGACATTCCCAGGTACACCTCTGCCACTCCCAGGTACACCTCTGACACTCCTAGGAACTCCTGACATTCCCTGGTACACCCCGACACTCAGGTACATCTCTGACACTCCCAGGTACACCCCAGACACTCCATGTACACTTCTCACACTCCCAGGTACACCTCTGACCTCCTAGGTACTCCTCTGTCACTCCCTGATACACGTCCTAACCTCCCAAGTACACGCTGACAGTCCCAGGTACACCGCTGACACTGCCAGGTACACCTCAGACACTGCCAGGTACACCTCAGACACTGCCAGGTACACCTCAGACACTCCAGGTACCTCAGACACTCCCAAATACCTCTGACACTCCCAAGTACACCTCTGACCTCCCAGGTACACCTCCAACATTCCCAGGTACACCTCCGACACTCCCAGGTATCTTCTCACACCCCCAGGTACACCTCCGACACTCCCAGGTACAACTCCGACACTCCCAGGTAAACCTTCGATACTCCTAGGTACACCTCTGACACTCCCAGTGCACCTCTGACTCTCCTAGTTATTCCTCTGACCTCCTGGTACATCTCTGACACTCCCAGGTACCTCAGACACTCCCTGGTACACCTCTGACACTCCCAGGTACACCTCTTTCCTCCTGGTTTCCATGACACTCCCAGGTACACATCAGACACTCTGATACACCTCAGACACTACCAGGTACACCTCTGACCTCCCAGGTACACCTCTTTACTCCCCTGGTACACCCCTGACACTCCAGGTACATCTCTGACACTCCCAGGTACACCCCCAGACACTCCCATGTACACTTCTCCCACACTCCCAGGTACACCTCTGACACTCTAGGTACTCCTCTGTCACTCCCTGATACACGTCTAACACTCCCAAGTACACCATGACAGTCCCATGTACACCCTGACACTGCCAGGTACACCTCAGACACTGCCAGGTACACCTCAGACACTGCCAGGTACACCTCAGACACTCCCAGGTACACCTCAGACATTCCCAAATCACCTCTGACCTCCCCAAGTACACCTCTGACACTCCCCAGGTACACCTCCGACATTCCCAGGTACCTCGACACTCCCAGGTACACTTCTCCCCAGGTACACCTCCGACACTCAGGTACAACTCCGACACTGGTAAACCTTCGATACTCTAAGTGACACCTCTGACCTCCCAGGTACACCTCTGAGTCTCCAGTTATTCCTCTGACACTCCCTGGTACATCTCTGACACTCCCAGGTACACCTCAGACACTCCCGGTACACCTCTGACCTCCCATGCCACCTCTTTCACTCCTGGTTCTCCCCCTGACACTCCCAGGTACACATCAGACACTCCCAGATACACCTCAGACACTCCCAGGTACACCTCAGACACCATAGATACACCTCTCCCACTCCAAGTGCACCTCTGACCTCTCAGGTACACCTCTGACACTCCCTGATACGTCCCCTAACACTCCCAGGTACACCATGACACTCCCAGGTACACCTGACACTGCCAGGTACACCTCAGACACTGCCAGGTACACTTCAGACACTGCCAGGTACACCTCAGACACTCCCAGGTACACCTCAGTCACTCCAAGGTGCACATCTGACACTCCCAAGTGCACCTCAGCCTCCCAGCACCTCTGACACTCCCAGGTACACCTCAGACACTCCCTAGGTACACTGCTGACACTCCTGGGTACGTCTGACAATACCAAATACACCTCTGACCTCCCAGGTACATCCAACCTCCCAGGTACACTTCCCGACACTCCCAGGTACACTTCTTACACTCCCAGGTACACCTCCGACACTCCCAGGTACACCTCTTTCACTCCCTGGTTCTTCCCTGACACTCCCAGGTACACCTCAGACACTCCAGGTACACCTCCTGACACTCCCAGGTACCCTCTGACACTCCCAGGTACACCCTGACACTCCGGGTACATCTCGACACTCAGGTACTCACTGACACTCTGGTACACCCCTGACACTGTCAGGCACACCTCAGACACTCCCATGGTACTTCTCCTGACACTCCCAGGTACACCTCAGACACTCCCAGGTACACCTCAGACACTCCCAGGTGCACCTCAGACACTCCCAGGCACACCTCTGACCCTCCCAGGTACACCTCCGATATTCCCAGGTACCTTCTCTCACTCCAGGTACACCTCTAACACTCCCAGGTACCATGGCCTTCCACCCTCTCACACTCCGAGGTTCATCTCAGGGCACTCCCATTGCTGACTCCCAGGTACACTTCTTACCTCCCAGGTACCTCCGACCTCCCAGGTACACATCGACACTCCCAGGTACACCTCTGACATTCCCAGGTACACCTCTGCCACTCCCAGGTACACCTCCTGACCTCCTGAACTCCACTGACATTCCCTGGTACCCTGACACTCCCAGGTACATCTCCTGACACTCCCAGGTACACCCAGACACTCCACTTGCACTTCTCCCTCCCAGGTACACCTCTGACACTCCTAGGTACTCCTCTGTCACTCCCTGATACACCACCGCTGACAGTCCAGGGTACACCGCTGACACTGCCAGGTACACCCTGGACACTGCCAGGTACACCCTCAGACACTGCCAGGTACACCTCAGACACTCCGGTACACCTCAGACATTCCCAAATCAACTCTGACACTCCCAAGTACACTCTCTCTGACACTCCTGGTACACTCCGACATTCCCAGGTACACCTCCGACACTCCCAGGCACACACCCCAGGCACCTCCGACACTCCCAGTACAACTCCGACACTCCCAGGTAAACCTTCGATACTCCTAGTACACCTCTCGAACACTCCACCCCAGGTACAACTCTGAGTCTCCTAGTTATTCCTCTGACACTCCCTGGTACATCTCTGACACTCCCAGGTACACCTCAGACAACTCCCTGGTACACCTCTGACACTCCGGTACACCTCTTTCACTCCCTGCTCTCCCCTGACACCCCAGGTACACACTCAGACACTCCCAGGCACACCTCCAGACACTCCCAGGTACACCTCTGACACTCAGGCACACCTCAGACACTAATTGTGCCACCTCTCTACACACTCCCAGGTACACCTCTGACACTCTGGTACTCTCTGACACTCCTGATACCGCCCAACACTCCCAGGACACCGCTGACACTCCCAGGCACACCGCTGACACTGCCAGGTACACCTCCAGACACTCGCCAGGTACACTTCAGACACCGCCAGGTACACCTCAGACACTCCCAGGTACACCTCAGTCACCCAAGGTGCACATCTGACACTCCGCAAGTCCCTGACGCTCCCAGGCACACCTCTGACACTCCCAGGTACACCTCAGACACTCCTAGGTACACTGCTGACACTCCCAGGTACACGTCTGACACACCAAGTATCTCTGACCTTACTCCGAGGTAATCACTGTGCTCCTGGTACACCCCTGACACTGTCAGGTACACCTCTGACACTCCCAGGTACACCTCAGCTCTGGTGCTTCTGACCTCCCAGGTACACCTCCCAGCACTCCCAGGTACACCTCAGGCACTCCCAGGTACACCTCAGGCCTCCCAGGCACACCTCTGACACTCCCAGGCCACTGTGACACTGCCAGGTACACCTCTGACACTCCATCACCTCCGACACTCCCAGGTACACCTCTGACACTCTCCAGGTACTCCTGACACTCCTGGGAGACACCTGACTCCCAGGTACACCTCTGTTCTCCCAGGTACACCTCACAACCTCCCAGGTACCTCCAGACACTCCCTGGTACACCTCCCCGGCACTCCCAGGTACACCTTTTCACTCCTGGTTCTCTGACACTCAGGCACATCAGGCTTGCTCCCAGATACACCTCAGACCTCCAGACACTCTGTTTACCTCCCACACTCCCAGGTATACCTCCTGACACTCTCCAGGTGCTCCTCTGACGCTCCTGATACGTCTAACTCCCAGGTACACCGCTGACCTCCCAGGTACACCGCTGACACTGCCAGGTGCACCTCAGACACTGCAGGTACACTTCAGACACTGCCAGGTACACCTCAGACACACCCAGGTACACCTCCAGTCCTCCAAAGAGTGCACATCTGGCACTCCCAAGTGCACCTCTGGCTTGCTGAGCACACCTCTGTGCTCCCAGTACCTCGAACATGCTCCCAAGGTACACTGCTGACGACACTCCTAGGTACGTCTGACAATACCAAGTACACCTCTGACACTCCCCAGGTACATCCGACACACCAGGTATCTTCCGACACTCCCAGGTACCCTTCTTACCTCCCAGGTACACCTCCGACACTCCCAGGTACACCTCCTGACACTCCCAGGTGCACCTCTGACCTCCCGGTGCATCTCTGACCTCGAGGTGCTCCACTAACTTTCTGCTCCCTGGTACACCCCTGACACTGTCCAGGTACACCTCTGACACTCCCAGGTACCACCGCAGACACTCCCTGGTACTTCTTTGGCTTCTCTGACACTCCCAGGTACCTCCACACTCCCAGGTACCTCAGACACTCCAGGTACACCTCAGACACTCCCAGGCACACCAGCACTCCCAGGTACACCGCTGACACTGCCAGGTACACCTCTGGCACTCCCCAGCCACACCTCCGACACTCCCAGGTACACCTCTGACACTCTCCAGGTACTCCACCCCTGACACTCCCTGGTACACCCCTGACCTCCCAGGTACACCTCTGATACTCCCAGGTACACCTCTGGAAACTCCCAGGTACCTCAGACCTCCCAGGAACACCTCAGACACTCCCAGGTACCCCAGATACTCCCACATACCCCAGACACTCCCAGGTACACCTCTGGACACTGCCAGGTACACCTCTGACACTCCCAGGTACACCTCCTGACTCAGGTATCTCTGACACTCCCGGTACTCACTAACACTCCCTGGTACACCCCTGACACTGTCCAGGTACACCTCTGACACTCCCAGGTACACCGCAGACACTCCTGGTACTTCTCTGACACTCCCAGGTACCTCAGACACTCCCAGGTACACCTCAAACACTCCCAGGTACACCTCAGACACTCCAGGCACACCTCTGACCTCCCAGGTACACCGCCCTGACACTGCCAGGTACACCTCTGACACTCCATGTACACCTCCGACACTCCCAGGTACACCTCTGACACTCTCAGGTACTCCACTGACACTCCTGGTACACCTGACACTCCCAGGTACACCTCGAAACTCCCAGGCACACCTCTGACCTCCCAGGTACACCGGTGACACCGCCAGGTACACCTCTGACACTCCATGTACACCTCTGACCTCCCAGGTACCTCTGACACTCCCAGGACTCCACCCAACACTCCCTGGTACACCTGACACTCCCAGGTACCTCCTGACCTCCCAGGTACACCTCAGGCCTCCCAGGTACACCTCAGACACTCCCAGGTACACCCCAGATGCTCCCAGATACACCCCCAGACACTCCCAGGTACACCTCCGACACTCCCTGGTACACCTCTGACCTCCCTGGTACACCTCTGGCCTCCCAGGTACACCTCTGACCTCCCAGGTACCTCTGGCCTCCCAGGTACACCCTATGACACTCCCAGGTACTCACTGACATTCCCTGGTACACCTCTGACTCCCAGGTACACTTCAGCACTCCTAGAGTACTCCTCTGTCCTCCCTGATGCACCTCCTAACGCTCCCAGGTACCATGACCTCCCAGGTACACCTCTGACTCCCAGGTACACCTCTAACACTCCCAGGTACTCCACAGCCTCCCTGGTACTGACCTGCTCCCGGTACACCTCTGACACTCCCAGGTATGCAGACACTCCCAGGTAAACTTCTCTCAATCCCAGGTACACCTCCTGACACTCCTAGGTACTCCTCTGTACTCCCTGATACCTCTAACCTCCCAGGTACACCTACCTCCCAGGTACACCACTGAGTACACTTCAGACACTTCAGGTACACCTCAGACACTGCCAGGTACACCTCAGCCAGGTACACCTGAAACTCCAAGGTGCACCTCTGACATTCCTGGTCACCCCTGACACTCCCAGGTACACCTCTGGCACTCCCAGGTACACCACAAAACTCCCAGGTACACTCTCTCTCACTCCCAGGTACACCTCTAACACTCCCAGGTACACCGCTGGCACTCCCAGGTACACCGCTGACACTGCCATGTGCACCTCTCTCCTCGGGTTCATCTCAGACACTCCCAGGTACACCATGGCCTCCCAGGTACACTTCTTACTCCCAGGTACACCTCCGACACTCCCAGGTACATCCGACACTCCCAGGTACACCTCTGTTCCCAGGTACACCCTCTGCCACTCCCAGGTACACCTCTGCCCTCCTAGGAACTCCACTGACATTCCTGGTACACCCCTGACCACCCAGGTACATCTCGACCTCCCAGGTACCCAGACACTCCCATGTACTTCTCACACTCCCAGGCCCTCTGACACTCCTAGGTGCTCTCTGTCACTCCCTGATACACGTCTCTACTCCCAAGTACACCGCTGACAGTCCCAGGTACACCCTGTTGCACCAGGTACCTCAGACACTGCCAGGTACACCTCAGACACTGCCAGGTACACCTCAGACACTCCCAGGTACCTCAGACACTCCCAAATACCTCTGACACTCCCAAGTACCTCTGACACTCCCAGGTACACCTCCAACATCCCCAGGTACACCTCCCGACACTCCCAGGTACACCTCCGACACTCCCAGGTACACCTCTTTCACTCTGGTCTCCGACCTCCAGGTACACCTCCCCAGGTAAACCGGATTCTAGGTGGCCACCCCTGACACTCTCTGTGCACACCTCTGACCTCCTCCCAGTTGTCTCTGACACTCCCTGGTACATCTCTGAGACACTTGCACACTTCAGACTCTCCTGGTACACCTCTGACAATTCTGCAGGTACAATTCCTCTTTTCACTCCCCGGCTTTCCCCGACACTCCCAGGTACACACTGTGACACTCCTGGTGATACACCTTGCATACCTTGTGTACACCCTCTGACACTCCTTAGTACACCTCCTCTTTACTCCCTGGTACACCCCTGACACTCCCAGGTACATCTCTGACACTCCCCAGGTACACCTCTGCATACCTCCCATGCACACTCTTCAATTCCCAGGTGGCCACCTCTGACACCCTAGGTACCTCTGTCACTCCCTAGCTACACGCCTAACACTTGGGGCACACCGCTGACAGTCCTGTGTGTACACCGCTGACACTGCCAGGTACACCCTGTGACACTGCCATGTACACCTTGTGACACTGCCAGGTACACTCTCAGACACTCCTGTGCCACCTCAGACATTCCCAAATCTACTCTGACTTCTCCTGGGTACACTCTCTCTGGATACTCCTGTGTACACTCTGACATTCTTGTGTACACTCTCGGACACTCCTAGGTACACACCCCAGGCTACCTCCGACACTCCCAGTACACCCGACACTCCCAGGTAAACCTTCGATACTCCTAGTACACCTCTCGGAACACTTCACTTCAGGTACAATTCTGAGTCTCCTAGTTATTCCTCTGACACTCCCTGGTACATTCTGACACTCCCAGGTACACCTCGTGACAATTCCCTGGTACACCCTGACACTCCTGTACAATTCCTCTTTCACTCCCTGCTCTCCCCTGACACCCCAGGTACACACTGTGACACTCCCAGACATACCTCTGTGACACTCCCAGGCCACCTCTGACACTCTTGCACTCCTCAGACACTAAGTGTGCGCTACCTCTCTGCTGCCTCCCAGGTACACCTCTGACACTCTGTGTACTTTCTTGACACTTCTGATACTGCCCAACACTCCCAGGCCACCGCTGACACTCCCAGGCACACCGCTGACACTGCCAGGTACACCTCGTGACCTCGCCAGGTACACTTCAGACACCGCCAGGTACACCTCAGACACTCCCAGGTACACCTCAGTCACCCAAGGTGCACATCTGACACTGCGCAATTCCCTGACGCTCCCAGGCACACCTCTGACACTCCCAGGTGTACACCTCAGACACTCCTAGGTACACTGCTGACACCTCCCAGGTACACGTCTGACACACCAAGTACAACACCCTTGACACTCCCAGGTACACATCCGACACCCCAGGCACACTTCCGACACTCCCAGGCCACTTACACTCCCAGGCCACCTCCCCGACACTCCCCAGGTACACACCTCTGACACTCCCAGGTACACCTCTGACACTCCCAGGACACCTCTGACACTCCGAGGCCATCTCTGACACCGAGGTAATCCACTGACACTCCCTGGTACACCCCTGACACCACCGGGTACACCTCAAACACCCCAGGTACACCTCAGACACTCCCTGGTACTTCTCTGACACTCCGGTACACCTGACACTCCCAGGGACAACCTCAGACACTCCCAGGTACACCTCAGACACTCCCAGGCACACCTCTGACACTCCCAGGTACACCCTGACACTGCCAGGTACACCTCCGACACTCCATGTACACCTCCGACACTCCCAGGTACACCTGACACTCTCAGTACCACTGACACTCCCTGGGACACCCTGACACTCCCGGTACACCTCTGATACCCCAGGTACACCCCTGACACCTCCCAGGTACACTCAGACACTCCCTGGTACACCTCTCCGGCACCCCAGGTACACCTTTTCACTCCTGGTTTCCCTGTCAGGTACACATCAGACACTCCAGATACACCCTCAGACACTCCCAGGTACACCTCTGACACTCCCAGGTAGACCTCAGACACTCCTAGTACCCCTCTCCCACTCCCAGGTACACCTCCCGGCCTCAGGTACTCCTCCTGACACTCCCTGATGCACGTCTAACCTCCCCAGGTACACCATGACACTCCCCCAGGTACCATGACTTGCTGCCAGTACACCTCAGACACTGCCAGGTACACTCAGACACGCCAGGTACCTCAGACACACCCAAGGCACACCTCAGTCACTCCAAGGTGCACATCTGACACTCCCAAGTGCACCTCTGACTTACTCCCAGGCACCTCCTGACACTCCCAGGTACACCTCAGACACTCCCAGGTACACTGCTGACATTCCACAGGCTGCGTCTGACAATGCCAAAATACACCTCCTGACACTCCCAGGTACACATCAAAACTTGCACCCAGGTACACTTCCGACACTCCAAGGTACATACACTCCCAGGTACCTCCGACACTCCCAGGTACACCTCTGACACTCCCAGGTACACCTCCTGACACTCCCCAGGTACACCTCCTGACACTCCAGTACGTCTCTGACACTCGGTACTCCACCAGCACTCCCTGGTACACCCCCTGACACTTATCGGTACACCTCTAACACTCCCAGGTACACCACCAGACACTCCCCTGGTACTTCTCTGACACTCCCAGGTACCTCAGACACTCCCAGGTACCGCCTCAGAATGCTCCCAGGTACACCTCCAGACGCTCCCAAGCACACCTCTGACGCCTCCCCAGGTACACCGCCCCGAAGCACTGCCAGGTACACCTCCTGACACTCCATGTACACCTCCGACACTCCCAGGTACCTCTGACACTCTCAGGTACTCCCACTGACACTCCCTGGTACACCCCTGGCCTCCCAGGTACACCTCTGATACTCCAGTACCTCCTGGCTCCCAGGTACACCTCAGACACTCCCAGGAACACCTCAGAACCTCCCAGGTACACCCCAGTCTCCCACATACACCCCAGACACTCTGAGTACACCTCTGAAGCACTGCCAGGTACACCTCTGACAATCCCAGGTACTCCACTGGCATTCCCTGGTACACTTCACAACACTCCCAGGCACACGTCCGACACTCCTGATACACCTCTGACACTCCCAGGTGCATCTCTGACACTCCCAGGTACATCTCTGACACTCCCAGGTACACCACTTGGCAGTGGTACACACACGCTGACTGCCAGGTGCACCTCGGGCACTGCCAGGTACCCTCGAACACCCACTGCCAGGTACACCTCAGACACTCCCAGGTACCCTCAGAACATTCCCAAATACACCTTTGACACTCCCAAGTACACCTCTGTTGCTCCCAGGCCACACCTCCGGCATTCCCAGGTACACCTCCGACACTCCCAGTGCCTTCTCACACCCCAGGTACACCTCCACGACACTCCCAGGTACCTGCTCCATGCTCCCAGGTAAACCTTCCGATACTCCCTGGTACCTCTGACACTCCCAGGTACACCTCTGGTCTCCTAGTTATTCTCCTGACACTCCCTGGTACATCTCTGACACTCCCAGGTACCACCTCCAGACACTCCCTGGTACACCTCTGACACTCCCAGATACTGCCCTCTTTCACTCCCTGGTTTCTCCCTGACACTCCAGGTACACATCAGACACTCCCAGATACACCTCAAGACACTCCCAGGTACACCTCCTGACCTCCCAGGTAGACCTCAGACACTCGCCATTCTTGCCTCTCACACTCCCAGGTACCTCTGACACTCTCAGGTACTCCTCTGACACTCCCTGATACCGTCTCCCAGGTACACGGCCTTCTTGCTCAGGTACACCGCTGACACTGCCAGGTACACCTCCAGACACTGCCAGGTACCGCTTCAGACACTGCCAGGTACACCTCAGAACACTCCCCAGGTACACCTCAGTCACTCCAAGATTGCACATCTGCACTCCCAGGAGTGCACCTCTGACGCTCCCAGGCACACCTCCTGACACTCCCAGGTACACCTCAGGCCACTCCTAGGTACACTGCTGACACTCCTGGGTACCGTCTGACAATACCAAGTACACCTCCTGACCTCCCAGGTACATCCGACACTCCCAGTACACTTCCGACATTCCCAGGTACACTTCTTCACACTCCAGGTACACCTCCGACACTCCCAAGGCACACCTCCTGGCCTCCCCAAGGTACCTCTGGCACTCCCAGGGCACTCTGACACTGCAGAGTACATCTCTGACACTCCGAGGTAATCCTGACTTGCTCCTGGTACACCCCTGACACTGT
>NW_024750990.1:0-10128 GCF_018991925.1 Homarus americanus
CCAGGGGACTTGTTATACTCGATCAGTGGAATTTGTAATACTTGAGCAAGGGGACTTGTTAAACTCCATAAGGGGACTTTTGTTATACTCGACCAGGGACTTTTGTTATACCGATCAGGGCCTTTGTTATATTCCGATCGGGGGACTTGTTATAATAATGATCAGAGAACTTTTCTATACCCCGATCGGGGGACTTTGTTTTACTCGATCAGGGGCTTTGTTATACTCGACCAGGGGACTTTGTTAAACTCGATTAATGGCCTTTATTATACTCGATCAAGAGCCTTTGTTATACTCGATTAGGGGACTTTGTTATACTCAATCAGAGGACTTTGTTATACTCGATCAGGGACTTTGTTATACTCGACCAGGGGACTTTATTATACTCGATCAGGAGGCTTTGTTATACTCGATCATGGCACATTACTATCTCGACCAGGGGACTTTGTTATATACGATCAGGGGATATGTTATATTCGATCAGGGGATGTGTTATACTCGATCAGGGGACTTTGTTATACTCGATCAGGAGACTTTGTTACACTCAACCGGGGGCTTTTGTTATACTCGATCAGGGGACTTTGTTGTACTCGATCAGGGGACTTTTTTATACTCGATCAGGCGGCTTTGTTATTCTCGATCACGGGAATTTGTTATACTCGACCAGGGGACTTTGTTATTCTCGATCACAGGAATTTGTTATACTCGACCAGGGGACTTTGTTATTCTCGATCACGGGACTTTGTTATACTCGACCAGGGGACTTTGTTATACTCGATCATTGGACTTTTTTTACTCTATCAGCAGACTTTGTTATACTCGAGCAGGGGACTTTGTTATTCTCGATTAGGGGACTTTGTTATACTCCTTCAGGGGACTTTGTTATACTCGATGAGGGGACTTTTTTATACTCGATCAGGGGATGTGTTATACTCGATCAGGGGACTTTGTTATACTCGATCAGGAGACTTTATTATACTCAAAAGGGGGCCTTTGTTATACTCGATCAGGAGACTTTGTTGTACTCGATCAGGGGACTTTGTTATACTCGATCAGGGCATTTGTTATACTCGATCAGGGGAATTTGTTATACTCGACCAGGGGACTTTGTTAAACTAGATCAGGGGACTTTGTTATACTCGATGAGGGGACTTTGTTATACCTGATGAAAGGGCTTTTCTTATACTCGATCAGGGGCCTTTGTTATACTCGATCAAGGGCCTTTGTCATAATCGATCAGGGGACTTTGTTATACTTGATCAGGGGAATTTGTTATACTCGATCAGGGAACTTTGTTATACTCGATGATTGGGCTTTGTTTTACTCGATCAGGGAACTTTGTTATACTCGATCAGGGGACTTTGTTATGGTCAACCAGGGGACTTTGTTATACTCAATCAGGGGACTTTGTTATACTTGATCAGGGGGCTTTGTTTTCCTCGATCAGAGGACTGTGTTATACTCGATCATGGGGCTTTGTTATACTCGATGATTGGCCTTTGTTATACTCGATCAAGGGCCTTTTCATAATCGATTAGGGGACTTTGTTAGACTCGATGAGGGGCCTTTCTTATAGTCGATGAGGGGCCTTTGTTATACTCAATCATGGGCCATTGTTATATTCAAACAGGGGAATTTGTTATACTCGATCAGGGGGCTTTGTTATAATCGATGAGGGGACTTTGTTATACTCGATGAGGGGCATTTGTTTTACTCGATCAAGGACCTTTGCTATACTCGATCAGGGGCTTTTGTTATACTCGAACCAGGGGAATTTGTTATACTCGATCATGAGACTTTGTTATACTCGATCAGGGCCTTTATTATACTCGAATAGCGGAGTTTGATATACTCGATCAGGGGACTTTGTTTTACTCGATCAGGGGACTTTGTTATACTCGATCAGGGGTCTTTGTTATACTTGATCAGGGGACTTTGTTTTACTCGATCAGGGGACTTTGTTATACTCGATCTGGGGACTTTGTTATACTAGATCAGGGACTTTGTAATATCCGATCAGGGGGCTTTCTTATACTCGATGGGGGTGGCCATTGTTATACTCGACCAGGGGACTTAGTTATACTCCATCAGCTGTCTTTGTTATACTCCATCAGGGGCCTTTGTCAAATTCGATGAGAGGTGCTTTGTTATACTCGATCATGGGGCATTACTATCTCGACCAGGGGACTTTGTTATATACGATCAGGGGATATGTTATACTCGATCAGGGGATGTGTTATACTCGATCAGGGGACTTTGTTATACTCGATCAGGAGACTTTGTTACACTCAACCGGGGGCCTTTGTTAAACTCGATCAGAGGACTTTGTTGTACTCGATCAGGGGACTTTTTATACTCGACCAGGGCACTTTGTTATACTAGATCAGGAGACTTTGTTATACTCGATGAAGGGACTTTGCTATTCCTGATGAAAGGGCTTTGTTATACTCGATCAGGGGCCTTTGTTATACTCGATCAAGGGCCTTTGTCATAATCGATCAAGGGACTTTGTTATACTTGATCAGGGGAATTTGTAATACTCGATCAGGGGACTTTGTTATACTCGATGATTGGGCTTTGTTATACTCGATCAGGGGACATTGTTATACTCGACCAGGGTCCTTTGTTATACTCGATGATTGGGCTTTACGTACCCGGTAAGGGATCTTGTTGTTCTTCGATGATTGGGCTTTATATACCTCGATGAGTGGGCTTTGTTATACTCGATGAGGGATCCTTTAAGTGCTCGACCAGGGGACTTTGTTATACTCCAATCAGGGACTTTGTTATACTGATGATTGGGCTTTGTTATACTCGATCAGGGGACTTTGTTATACTCGACCAGGGTCCTTTTTTGTGCTCGACCAGTGGCCTTTGTTATACTCGTTCAGGGGGCTTTGTTATATTCGATTAGGGGACTTTGTTATACTCGACCAGGGGCCTTTGTTATGGTCAACCAGGGGACTTTGTTATACTCAATCAGGGGACTTTGTTATACTTGATCAGAGGGCTTTATTTTCCTCGACCAGAGGACTTTGTTATACTCGATCAGGGGACTTTGTTATACTCGATGATTGGGCTTTGTTATACTCGATCAAGAGCCTTTTCGTAATCGATTAGGGGAGTTTGTTGGACTCGATGAGGGGCCTTTGTTATACTCGATGAGGGGCCTTTGCTATATTCAATCATGGGCCATTGTTATATTCAAACAGGGGACTTTGTTATACTCGATTAGGGGGCTTTGTTATAATCGATGAGGGGCATTTGTTATACTCGATCAAGGGCCTTTGCTATACTCGATCAGGGGATTTTGTTAAACCTGATCAGGGGGCTTTGTTATGCTCAATCAGAGGCATTTGTTATACTATATCAGGGGCTTTTCTTATACTCGAACCAGGGGAATTTGTTATACTCGATCAGGGGACACTACTATACTCGACCAGGGATCTTTGTTATACACGATCAGGGGATATGTTATACTCGATCAGGGGATGGTTATATTCGATCAGGGGACTTTGTCATACTCACTCAGGAGGCTTTGTTATACTCAACCGGGGGCCTTTGTAATACTCGATCAGGGGAATTTGTTATACTCGATCAGGGGACTTTGCTATACACGATCAGGGGGCTTGGTTATACTCAACCATGGGACTTTGTTATATTCGATCAGGTGGTTTTTTTATACTCGACCAGGGGTCTTTGTTAGGCTCGATCAGGGGAATTTGTTATACTCGATCAGGGCCCTTTGTTATACTCGATCAGGGCCCTTTGTTATACTCGATCAGGGGACTTTGTTATACTCGATCAGGGGCCTTGTTTTCCTCGATCAGGGGACTTTGTTATACTCCATCAGGCACTTTGTTTTGCTCCATTAGGGGCCTTTGTTATACTCGACCAGGGGATTTTGTTATACTCGATCAGGGGACTTTGTTATACTTGATCAGGGGACTTTGTATTATTTGATCTGGGGGGCTTTGTTATGCTCGATCAGGGGCCTTTGTTATGCTCGATAAGGACTTGAATTTTTATACTCGGATCAGGGAATTTGTACATTTCTGACAAGGGGTTTGTTATACTCGAGCAGGGGACTTTTGTTATACTCGACCAGGGACTTTGTTATACTCTGATCAGGGCCTTTGTTATATTCGATCGGGGGACTTTGTTATACACGATCAGAGAACTTTCTTATACTCGATCGGGGGACTTGTTTTAAACGATCAGGGGCTTTGTTATACTCGACCAGGGGACTTTGTTAAACTCGATTAATGGCCTTTATTATACTCGATCAAGGGCCTTTGTTATACTCGATTAGGGGACTCTGTTAAACTCAATCAGAGGACTTTGTTATACTCGATCAGGGACTTTGTTATACTCGACCACGGGACTTTGTTATACTCGATCAGGAGGCTTTGTTATACTCGATCATGGGACATTACTATCTCGACCAGGGGACTTTGTTATATACGATCAGGGGATATGTTATACTCGATCAGGGATAAGAGTACTCGATCAGGCAGCTTTGTTATTCTCGATCACGGGAATTTGTTATACTCGACCAGGGGACTTTGTTATACTCGTTCATTGGACTTTTTTACTCCATCAGCAGACTTTGTTATACTCGACCAGGGGACTTTGTTATTCTCGATTAGGGGACTTTGTTATACTCGATCAGGGGGCTTTGTTATCCTCGATCAGGGGACTTTGTTATACTTGACCAGGGGACTTTGTTTTACTCGATCAGGGGACATTGTTATACTCGATCAGGGGACTTTGTTATACTCCTTCAGGGGACTTTGTTATACTCGATCAGGGGACTTTTTTATACTCGAACAGGGGATGTGTTATACTCGATCAGGGGACTTTGTTATACTCGATCAGGAGACTTTATTATACTCAAAAGGGGGCCTTTGTTATACTCGATCAGGAGACTTTGTTGTACTCGATCAGGGGACTTTGTTATACTCGATCAGGGCCTTTGTTATACTCGATCAGGGGAATTTGTTATACTCGACCAGGGGACTTTGTTATACTCGCTGACTGGCGGCCTTTGTCATAATCACCAGGGGACTTTTGTTATACTTGGATCAGGGAATTTTTATACCGATCAGATTTGTTATACTGGCGATTGGACTTTGTTATACTCGATCAGGGGACTTTTGTTATACTCGATCAGGGGACTTTTGTTGCGTTCTCGACCAGGGACCTTTGTTACCTGACTGTGCGGACTTTGTTATACCCGATGATTGGGCTTGTTATACTCTCGATCAGACTTTGTTATACTCGACCAGGGTCCTTTTTTGTGCTCGACCAGTAGCCTTTGTTATACTCGTTCAGGGGGCTTTGTTATATTCGATTAGGGGACTTTGTTATACTCGACCAGGGGCCTTTGTTATGGTCAACCAGGGGACTTTGTTTTACTCGATCAGTGGACTTTGTTATACTCGATGATTGGGCTTTGTTATACTCGATCAAGAGCCTTTTTGTAATCGATTAGGGGACTTTGTTGGACTCGATGAGGGGCATTTGTTATACTCGATCAAGGGCCTTTGCTATACTCGAACAGGGGATTTTTTTCATCCTGATCAGGGGGCTTTGTTATGCTCAATCAGGGGCCTTTGTTATACTATATCAGGGCTTTTCTTATACTCGAACCAGGGGAATTTGTTATACTCGATCAGGGGACACTACTATACTCGACCAGGGAACTTTGTTATACACGATCAGGGGATATGTTATACTCGATCAGGGGATGTGTTATATTCGATCAGGGGACTTTGTCATACTCAGTCAGGAGGCTTTGTTATACTCAACCGGGGGCCTTTTAATACTCGATCAGGGGAATTTGTTATACTCGATCAGGGGACTTTGCTATACACGATCATGGGGCTTGGTTATACTCAACCATGGGACTTTGTTATATTCGATCAGGTGGTTTTGTTATACTCGACCAGGGGTCTTTGTTAGGCTCGATCAGGGGAATTTGTTATACTCGATCAGGGGCCTTTGTTATACTCGATCAGGGGACTTTGTTATTCTCGATCAGGGGCCTTGTTTTCCTCGATCAGGGGACTTTGTTATACTCCATCAGGGACTTTGTTTTGCTCCATTAGGGGCCTTTGTTATACTCGACCAGGGGATTTTGTTATACTCGATCAGGGGACTTTGTTATACTTGATCAGGGGACTTTGTATTATTTGATCTAGGTGCCTTTGTTATGCTCGACCAGGGGCCTTTGTTATGCTCGATAAGGGGACTTTGTAATATTCAATCAGAGGACTTTCTTATTCTCGATCAGGGGCCTTGGTTATACTCGACCAGGGGACTTTGTTATACTCGATCAGGGGAATTTGTAATACTTGACAAGGGGACTTTGTTATACTCGATAAGGGGACTTTGTTATACTCGACCAGGGGACTTTGTTATGCTCGATCAGGGGCCTTTGTTATATTCGATCGGGGGACTTTGTTATACACGATCAGAGAACTTTCTTATACTCGGTCGGGGGACTTTGTTTTACTCGATCAGGGGCTTTGTTATATTCGACCAAGGGACTTTGTTAAACTCGATTAATGGCCTTTATTATACTCGATCAAGGGCCTTTGTTATACTCGATTAGGGGACTTTGTTATATTCGATCAGAGGACTTTGTTATACTCGATCAGGGAGTTTGTTATACTCGACCAGGGGACTTTTTATACTCGATCAGGAGGCTTTGTTATACTCGATCAGGGGACATTACTATACTCGACCAGGGAGCTTTGTTATACACAATCAGGGGATATGTTATACTCGATCAGGGGATGTGTTATACTCGATCAATGGACTTTGTTATACTCGATCAGGGGACTTTGTTATACTCGATGAGGGGCCTTTGTTATACTCGATCAGGGGACACTACTATACTCGACCAGGGAACTTTGTTATACACGATCAGGGGATATGTTATACTCGATCAGGGGATGTGTTATATTCGATCAATGGACTTTGTCATACTCAGTCAGGAGGCTTTGTTATACTCAAACGGGGGCCTTTGTAATACTCGATCAGGGGAATTTGTTATACTCGATCAGGGGACTTTGCTATACACGATCAGGGGGCTTGGTTATACTCAATCATGGGACTTTGTTATATTCGATTTGGCGGTTTTGTTATAATCGACCAGGGGTCTTTGTTAGGCTAGATCAGGGAAATTTGTTATACTCGATCAGGGCCCTTTGTTATACTCGATCAGGGGACTTTGTTATACTCGATGAGGGGCCTTGTTTTCCTCGATCAGGGGACTTTGTTATACTCCATCAGGCACTTTGTTTTGCTCCATTAGGGGCCTTTGTTATACTCGACCAGGGGATTTTGTTATACTCGATCAGGGGACTTTGTTATACTTGATCAGGGGACTTTGTATTATTTGATCTGGGGGGCTTTGTTATGCTCGACCAGGGGCCTTTGTTATGCTCGATAAGGGGACTTTGTTATATTCGATCAGAGGTCTTTGTTATTCTCGATCAGGGGCTTTGGTTATACTCGACCAGGGGACTTTGTTATACTCGATCAGGGGAATTTGTAATACTTGACAAGGGGACTTTGTTATACTCGATAAGGGGACTTTGTTATACTCGACCAGGGGACTTTGTTATACTCGATCGGGGGACTTTGTTATACACGATCAGAGAACTTTCTTATACTCGATCGGGGGACTTTGTTTTACTCGATAAGGGGATTTGTTATACTCGACCAAGGGACTTTGTTAAACTCGATTAATGGCCTT
This sequence comes from Homarus americanus, assembly GCF_018991925.1. Taxonomy (NCBI): domain Eukaryota; kingdom Metazoa; phylum Arthropoda; class Malacostraca; order Decapoda; family Nephropidae; genus Homarus; species Homarus americanus. The sequence continues at coordinate 7,766 of NW_024750990.1, forward strand.
TATTATACTCGATCAAGGGCCTTTGTTATACTCGATTAAGGGGACTTTGTTTATATTCGATCAGAGGACTTTGTTATACTCGATCAGGGACTTTGTTATACTCGACCAGGGGACTTTGTTATACTCGATCAGGGCTTTGTTATACTCCGATCCGGGGACATTACTATACTCGACCAGGGAACTTTGTTATACACGATCGGGGATATGTTATACTCGATCAGGGGGATGTGTTATACTCCGATCAATGGGCTTTTATACTCGATCAGGGACTTTGTTATACTCGATCAGGGGCTTTGTTTTCTGGATCAGGGGACTTTGTTATACTCCATCAGGGTCTCTGTTATACTGCATGAGGGGCCTTTGTTAAACTCGACCAGGGGACTTTGTTATACTCGATCAGGGGACTTTGTTATACTTGATCACTGGAATTTGTAATATTCAATCAGGGGGCTTTGTTATACTCGACCAGGGGCCTTTGTTATGCTCGATAAGGGGACTTTGTTATACTCGATCAGGGTCTTTGTTTTACTCGACCACGGGACTTTGTTATACTCGATCAGGGGACTGTGTTATACTCGATGAGGGTCCTTTGTTATGCTCGACCAAAGGACTTTGTTATACTCGATCAGGGGACTTTGTTATACTCGATCAGGGGGCTTTGATATACTCGACCAGGTGACTTTGTTATACTCGAATAGGGGACTTTGTTATTCTCGATGATTTGGCTTTGTTTTACTCGATCTAGGGCCTTTGTCATAATCGATCAGGGGACTTTGTTAGACTCGATGAGGGGCCTTTGTTATACTCGATGAGGGGCCTTTGTTATACTCAATCATGGGCCATTGTTATATTCAACCAGGGGACTTTGTTATACTCGATCAGGGGGCTTTGTTATATTCGATTAGGGGACTTTGATATACTCGATGAGGGACATTTGTTACACTCGATCAAGGGCCTTTGCTAAACTCGATCAGGGGACTTTGTTAGACTCGATTAGGAGCCTTTGTTATTCTCGATCATGGGACTTTGTTATACTTGACCAGGGTCCTTTGTTATACTCGATGATTGGGCTTTGTTATACTCGGTAAGGGGACTTTGTTATACTCGATCAGGGGACTTTGTTATGCTCGACCAGGGGACTTTGTTATACTCGATCAGGGGACTTTGTTATGCTCGATGATTGGGCTTTGTTATACTCGATCAGGGAACTTTGTTATACTCGACCAGGGTCCTTTTTTGTGCTCGACCAGTGGCCTTTGTTATACTCGTTCAGGAGGCTTTGTTATATTCGATTAGGGGACTTTGTTATACTCGACCAGGGGCCTTTGTTATGGTCAACCAGGGGACTTTGTTATACTCAATCAGGGGACTTTGTTATACTTGATCAGGGGGCTTTGTTTTCCTCGACCAGAGGACTTTGTTATACTCGATCAGTGGACTTTGTTATACTCGATGATTGGGCTTTGTTATACTCGATCAAGAGCCTTTTTTAATCGATTACGGGACTTTGTTGGACTCGATGAGGGGCATTTGTTATACTCGATCAAGGGCCTTTGCTATACTCGAACAGGGGATTTTTTTAAACATGATCAGGGGGCTTTGTTATGCACAATCAGGGGCCTTTGTTATACTATATCAGGGGCTTTTCTTATACTCGAACCAGGGGAATTTGTTATACTCGATCAGGGGACACTACTATACTCGACCAGGGAACTTTGTTATACATGATCAGGGGATATGTTATACTCGATCAGGGAATGTGTTATATTCGATCAGTGGGACTTTGTCATACTCAGTCAGGAGGCTTTGTTATACTCAACCGGGGGCCTTTGTAATACTCGATCAGGGGAATTTGTTATACTCGATCAGGGGACTTTGCTATACACGATCAGGGGGCTTGGTTATACTCGATCAGGGGCCTTGTTTTCCTCGATCAGGGGACTTTGTTATACTCCATGAGGGACTTTGTTTTGCTCCATTAGGGGCCTTTGTTATACTCGACCAGGGGATTTTGTTATACTCGATCAGGGGAATTTGAAATACTTGACAAGGGGACTTTGTTATACTCGATAAGGGGACTTTGTTGCCTCGTGGGGGACTTTGTTGCCTCGATGGGGCCTTGTTATATTCGATGGGGGACTTTGTTGCCGAATCGAGGCTTTCGCCTCGATCGGGGGACTTTGTTTTACTCGATCAGGGGGCTTTGTTATACTCGATCAAGGGACTTTGTTATACTCGACCAGGGGACTTTGTTTTACTCGATCAGGGGACTGTTCTATATTCGATCAGGGGACTTTGATATACTCGATTAGGGGCCTTTATTATACTCGATCAAGGTCCTTTGATATACTCGATCAGAGGAC
>NW_024750991.1:0-9272 GCF_018991925.1 Homarus americanus
TGTTATAAACACAGTCGTTGTTATGATCATTGTCGTGGTTGTTATAATCATAGTCGTGGTTGTTATAATCATGGTCATCAGTGTTATAATCATGGTCGTGGTTGTTATAATCATATTCGTGGTTGTTATAATAATGGTCGTGGCTTTTATAATCATGGTCGTGGTTGTTATAACCATGGTCGTGGTTGTTATAATCATTGTCGTGTTTATTATATTCACATTCCTGGTTGTTGCTAATCGTGGGTCGTGGGTTGCTATACTTATGGCTGTGGTTATAACTGGGCGATCGTGGTTGTTATAATCATGGTCGTGGTTATTATAATCATGGTCGTGGCTGTTATAATCATAGTCGTGGTTGTTATAATCATGGTCGTGGTTGTTATAATCATGGTCGTGGTTGCTATAATCATGATCGTGGTTGTTATAATCATGGTCGTGGTTGTTATAATAATGCTCATGGTTGTTACAATCATGGTCGTGGCTGTTATAATAATGGTCGTTGTTAGATGTTCTGGGTAATAAGTTCTATATACAGGAGAGAACACAAACACCTGTATAGTTTTGTAGGTTCGGTTTACTGGATAAGAGTATGTACACAGAGGTGGGTAGCACTGCTCCCTAGCTAAGGTCCGGGTCAACTACCATAGACGACGTATGGCAAGGATACATTAGCAGCTTCCATACGTCGCCAGGCACATTAATTGCGGTGATATGGTAATAACATTGCCACACGCTGCTAGCTAGGCTGAATAAATATAAATGGAGCACATACATAATATACATACATAATACATAATCCAGCATACATAATATACATACACCTCTCTCCCCCCTATACGCTCATAGCAAAGTCTTGAGCGGACCTCTTCTTCTGGGTCCGTTCTGAGCGTCGAGGGACTTCATCACTGGGAAGGGTATGGGGCTCAACACTGGTGGCGGGCCAGCAGAAGGCAGTGTTACGGGGCGGAGAAAACGGCGGTTCCTCCACCACACGCGACCACTGGGTAACCGCACCTGGTAGTCCCGTGACCTGCCGAGACCCATGACTACGCCTACTTTGTCCCAACGTAGGGAGGTCGGGTCCTGAACACGGACTTGGGTGCCGACACTCAACCTGGGGAGAGAACGGGCGTGGTCGTTGTAGCGGGCGACGACGTCCTGAACACGTTCGGCGGCTCGGCGATCACAATCCTCTATCTTGGCCTGCCACTCCTTGGAGAAGGATTGAGGGTGAGCAGGGACACAAGAACGAAGGGGGCGTCCATACAAAACCTGGGCAGGGGAGCGTCCGGTGTAGTTAGGTGTGTTGCGGAGTTCAAGAAGACCCTGGTCGAAGGCCTCGCAGTCAATATTCCCAAAAGGGGCCACCTTAAGGATGAGGTGCTTCAAAGATTTGACAGCAGCCTCAGCGTGGCCGTTGGACTGCGGGTAATGGGGCGATGACAACACATGCCGGACTCCCCATCGGTCGAGGAACACAGCAAAGTCCCGGCTTGTGAACTGAGGCCCTCCGTCGGTTCGCAGGCGTACAGGAACGCCCACGTCACGGAAGTAGTGGCGGAACTTGCTGATGGTGGCGGCAGACGTCGTGTCATTACCGCCCTTGATGACAACCGGCCAACCAGAGAGACGGTCGAAGATAACCAGGAAGGACTTTCCTGACACACAGAAAAAGTCGGCCGACACAGACTCAAAGGGGCGGGTGGGGTTGTCGTCACTCATGAAGGGTACCTGCTGCTGGCTGGGTTGTAATACGTGGCGGGGCTTACACACCTGGACAGCATTGGAGATGTCGGGGTCGATGCCAGGCCGGAACACAGCCTGTCGTGCACGTCGTTTGGTGGCCTCAGCTCCACGGTGACTGTCGTGAAGGCGAGCCAAGGCGTGGGGACGTGATGCAGCAGGGACAACTACCGAAGGAGAGGTGTCACTGGCCAGAGGTAGGGGTAGGGCGGCAGCAGGGTAGTTGCTGCTCCCTTCGTGCACCCTGTTGGCGTAATTTACCTCGAGAATCGGTGTTGGGAAGTCCTGGGAGATGATGGCTAACTCTTGACAATGTCTGTAGGACAGCAAGGGAGTCGGGACACCATTATGCACGTCAATCCAGGCCTGACACGACCTGTTGCCAAAGGTGACATGTGCATAGAGTGAACCCAGGGCTGGGGCCATCTGTGAACCATCTGCCGTGACGCAGAGGTGCTCGGGAGGCGGTCCTAGGTCGCTTGGAGAGAGCCCCAAGCATCGCAAATGCTGGGGACCGATGACTGTAGCATCAGCGCCGGTGTCGGGCAACATCTGAAGACGGGATGACACACCGCCGTAGGTCACGATGACGCTGATGTACTGGGGGACTTTGGTCCTGGGATGCGAGGAGTACACCCTCCTAAAGTGGGTCGGGCTTTGTCCAGGGTCGTCGTGCCTCTGATTTGGCGACTGTGGGCGGCCCTCACTGGTAGAAGGGCGCCGAAGCTTCCGCTGACGCTGTCCCTTGGGTTCGTGGGTAGGGCAACACTTGTCATAGTGGCCCAGACGACCGCACACATTGCACTGTACGTACTTAGCTGGGCACCGCACTGTGAGCGACCAGTGGCCCATACGGTCACAACTGTTGCAGGTAGACTGAGCAGCTGGACACACCTGTGTTCCGTGCTGCTTACCACAGTTGTTACAAAATGAACCGGGCGTGGACGTGGTGGGCGAAGGCGTAGGAGCAGACTTCTTGTCCTTCTTGTACCGGGACACAGCACGTACAGCTGTAGGGGGAGCTCGGATGGCAGAGGTGGCACACCTGGCAGCCTCATAGGAGCGACATATCGTCAACACATCCTTGAGAAAAGAGGAAGAGTCGAGGGAGGTGAGGCGTTGGACAAGTTCCTCGTCCTTAACACCCATCAGGATCACCTGCTTCAACTGGGTCTCCTCGCACTGCTGGTGGTGGCCTAGACATATCTACCTCTTCCGAGGCTCTCTTAAGACGTACATAAAAGGCGTCAAAAGTCTCACCCTCCATCTGTCTGCAGCTAAACAATTCCCTCCTGCGCAGAGCTTCATTCTGCTGTCCTTTGATGTGCCGCTGTAGAACGTCCAGTACCTCCTCTACAGACAGCGAAGAGGTTGGGGGTACCTGCAACGTATGTTCTAAGGCACGCTGAACTTCCAAGGACAGGCACATACGCAGCTGGATGAGTTGTTTAGGCTGTGACAAACTCTGGAGATCCACCATTGTAGCATAATCAGCCCACCGCCGCCGCCATTCGCGAAAAGTCTGGAAATTTACATCAGGCTCCAAGATGGGCGGTGTTTGAGCTGCTGCTTTAGGTGGGGCTGGGGGGCGTGAAGGAAGCATGGATGAGGTATCTGAACCATTCAGTACCGAGGCAGTGTTAGAGCCAGGGGCTTGGTTAACAGTGAGGCGAGATATCAAGGCTTCAAATCGTGCACTGTCTTCCATTCTCCGTTGGTGGTCTCGTTCTGCCTCTGCTTGCCTTCTGTGCTCATCCGCCAAACGTCTGTGAGCTTCATCCTCGCGTCTCTCATCTCTCATAAACTTCATTAAGGCAATTATCTCTGGAGATAACGCTGAATGTTGAGGTGAAGGGCTGCGCGATGTTGTGGGAGCTGGGGTGTCATGGTCAGCCTGGTCATCCATCTCTGGGGGACTATCATCCGCTTGACTCATCCAGGCGCTGGGTCCACGGCTACGTAAGGCATGAGACATAACTACTTTATCTGTGTACTGTGTCTTAAATCAGTGTTGACCGGTCAGCCCGTCGTATCAACAAGATTTCAGACAAAAAAAATTTAATTAAATACACAGATAAGTAGGTTATATATATAAAATATATATAAGAAACCGCGCGGTCAGCAAGTGTTAGTACATGTATGTGTGTGTGTCCCACGCAAGGAGAGCGTCTCGCCCCAGCTGTGAGGGGGGGTGGAGGCGGCGCTGTGAGGGGGGGGGGTGGAGATAGGAGTAGCTCAGTCGCTCTCTGTAAACGGTCAGAGGAGGGTGCGCTGAGCTCTACACCCCACAAATGCCCAGAACATGCCGTATACCTTGGAAATCCGTTCGAACAAGGTCACACATGAATGGCACGAAACACACAATGCACTAAACACTTCACAGAAAATCACTGTCACTGACACTGCTCAAAGTTGCGAAATTCTTCGAGGGATGACGCGGGTTGACCCAAGGCGGGGATCCATCAGCCGGCTTTCCACAAACTTGCACTAATCACTCGTAATAATCCAGTAAAACTACGCACTGCGCCATGTTAGATGTTCTGGGTAATAAGTTCTATATACAGGAGAGAACACAAACACCTGTATAGTTTTGTAGGTTCGGTTTACTGGATAAGAGTATGTACACAGAGGTGGATAGCACTGCTCCCTAGCTAAGGTCCGGGTCAACTACCATAGACGACGTATGGCAAGTGATACATTAGCAGCTTCCATACGTCGCCAGGCACATTAATTAAGCGTGTGGGATATGGTAATAACATTGCCACACGCTGCTAGCTAGGCTGAATAAATATAAATGGAGCACATACATAATATACATACATAATACATAATCCAGCATACATAATATACATACAGTCGTAGTTGTTATAATCATGGTCGTGGTTGTTATTATCATGGTCGAGGTTGTTATAATCATTGTCGTGGTTGTTATAATCATGGTCGTGGTTGTGATCATATTCGTGGCTGATATAATCATGGTTCGTGGTTGCTATAATCATGGTCGTCGTTTTGATCATGATCGTGGTTGTTATAATCATAGTCGTGGTTGTAAGGATCATAGTCGTTGCTGTTATAATCATGGTCGTGGTTGTTATAATCCTGGTCGTGGTTGTCATAATCATGGTCGTGGTTGCTATAATCATGATCGTGGTTGTTATAATCATGGTCGTGGTTATTATAATCATGGTCGTGGCTGTTATAATCATAGTCGTGGTTGTTATAATCATGGTCGTGGTTGTTATAATCATAGTTGTGGTTGTTATAATCATGGTCGTGGTTGTTATAATCATGGTCATGGTTGTTACAATCATGGTCGTGGTTGTTATAATAATGGTCGTGGTTGTTATAATCATGGTCGTGGTTGTTATAATAATGCTCATGGTTGTTACAATCATGGTCGTGGCTGTTATAATAATGGTCGTAGTTGTTATAATCATGGTCGTGGTTGTTATTATCATGGTCGAGGTTGTTATAATCATTGTCGTGGTTGTTATAACTGGCGGTCGTGGTTGTTATAATCATGGTCGTGGTTGTTATAATCAGAGTCGGGGTTGTTATAATCATGGTTGTGGTTATGATCATAATCGTAGTTGTTATAATCATGGTCGTGGGTTTTATAATCATTGTCGTGATTGTTCTAATCATAGTCGTGGTTGAAATAATCATGCTCGTGGTTGTTATAATCATGGTCTTGGTTGTTATAATGAGAGTCGTGGTTGTTATAATCATAGCCGTGGTTGTTATAATCACGGTCGTGGTTGTTATAATCATGGTGGTGGTTGTTATAGTAATAGTCGTGGTTGTTATAATCATGGTCGTGGTTGTTATTATCATAGGCGCAGTTGATATAATCACGGTCATGGTTGTTATAATCATAGTCGTGATTGTTATTATCATAGTCGTGGTTGTTATAATCATGGTTGTGGTTGTTATAATCATGGTCTTGGTTGTTATAATCATTGTCGTGGTTGTTATAATCATAGTCGTGATTGTTGTTATCAGAGTCGTGGTTGTTATAATCATGGTCGTGGTTGTTATAATCATGGTCGTGGTTGTTATAATCATGGGCGTGGTTGTTATAATCATGGTCGTGGTTGTTATAATCATAGTCGTGATTGTTATTATCATGGTCGTGGTTGTTATAATCATGGTCGTGGTAGTTATAATCATGGTTGTGGTTGTTATAATCATAGTCGTGGTTATTATAATCATGGTCGTGGTTGTTATAATCATAGTCGTGGTTGTTATAATCATGGCCGTGGTTGTTATAATCATATTCGTGGTTGTTATAATCATGGTCGACGTTGTTATCATCATTGTCGTGGTTGTTATAATCATGGTCTTGGTTGTTATAATCAGAGTCGTGGTTGTTATAATCATAGCCGTGGTTGTTATAATCACGGTCTTGGTTGTTATCATCATGGTGGTGGTTGTTATAGTAATAGTCGTGGTTGTTATAATCATGGTCGTGGTTGTTAATATCATAGGCGCAGTTGATATAATCACGGTCATGGTTGTTATAATCATAGTCGTGATTGTTATTATCATAGTCGTGGATGTTATAATCATGGTCGTGGTTGTTATAATCATAGTTGTGGTTGTTATAATCATGGTTGTGGTTATGATCGTAATCGTAGTTGTCATAATCATGGTCGTGGGTGTTATAATCATTGTCGTTGTTCTAATCATAGTCGTGAAGTTGAAATAATCGCCAATTACGTGGTTGTTCTAATCATGGTCTTGGTTGTTATAATCCAGAGTCGTGGTTGTTATAATCTCATAGTCGTGGTTGTTATAATCACGGTCGTGGTTGTTTTAATCATGGTCGTGGTTGTACCCCATAATCCTTAGGCGCGTTTGATATAATCATGTTCGTGGTTGTTATAATCATAGTTGTGTTTGTTGTTATCAGAGTCGTGGTTGTTATAATCATGGTCGTGGATTTGTTCAAATCATGGTCGTGAAGTTGTTATAATCATGGTAAATGATTTGTTATAATCATGGTCGTGGTTGTTATAATAATCATCGTCGTGGTTGTTATAATAATCATATTCGTGGTTGTTATAATCATGGTCTGATTGCTCTCATCGACTATCAAGTGGTTGTTATAATCATGGTCTTGGTTGTTATAATCATAGTCGTGGTTGTTAAATCAGAGTCGGGGTTGTTATATTCTTGGTCGTGAGTTATTCACTGATCTGTTAGTTGATATAATCATAGTCGTTGTTGTTATAATCATGATCCTGGTTGTTATAATCATACTAGAGTAGTTTGTTATAATCATGGTCGTGGTTGCTATAATCATAGTCGTGGTTATTTATAATCATGCTAGAGTAGTTTGTTATAATCATGAGTCGTAGTTGTTATAGTCATTGTCGTTGTTATAATCATAGTCGTAGCTGTTATAATCATAGTCTCGTGGATGTTGTAATCATGGTCGTGGTTGTTATAATCATGGTCGTGATTGTTATAATCATAGTAAGTGGCTGTTATAGTCACGGTCGTGGTTGTAATAATCATAAAATGATCTTAGTGGTTATTATAAACATGGTCGTGGTTGTTATAATCATGATTAAGTGGTTTATATATAATCATTGTCGTAGTTGTTATAATCCTTAGTGGGTAGTTTATTCGTGGTTGTTATAATCATAGGCGCGGTTGATATAATCATGGTCGTGGTTGTAATAATCATAGTCGTGGTTGTTATAATCATGGTTGTGGTTATGATCATAATCGTAGTTGTTTTAATCATGCTCTTGGTTGTTATAATCATAGTCGTGGTTGTTATAATCACAGCCGTGGTTGTTATAATCATGGTGTTGGTTATGATCATATTCGTAGTTGTTATAATCATGGTCGTGGTTGTTATAAACATGGTCGGGGTTGTTATAATCATAGGCGCGGTTGTTATAATCATGGTCTTGTTTGTTATAATCATAGTCGTGATTGTTGAAATCTTGGTCTTGTTTGTTATAATCATAGTCGTGATTGTTGAAATCATGGTCGTGTTGTTATAATCATGGTCATGGTTGTTATAATCATAGTCGTGGTTGTTATAATCATGGTCGTGGTTGTTATAATCATGGTCTTGTTTGTTATAATCATAGTCGTGGTTGTTATAATCACAGTCGTGGTTGTTATAATCATGGTGTTGGTTACGATCATATTCTTAGTTGTTATAATGATGGTCGTGGTTGTTATAATCATGGTCGTGGTTGTTATAATCATAGGCGCGGTTGTAATAATCATGGTTGTGGTTATGATCATAGTCGTAGTTGTTATAATCATTGTCGTGGGTGTCATAATCATAGTCGTGGTTGTTCTAATAATAGTCGTGGATGTTATAATCATGGTCGACGTTGTTCTCATCATTGTCGTGGTTGTTATAATCATGGTCTTAGTTGTTATAATCATAGTCGTGGTTGTTATAATCAGAGTCGTGGTTGTTATATTCATGTTCGTGGTTGTTACAATCATGATCGTGGTTGTTATAATCATAGTCGTTGTTGTTATAATCATTATTCTGGTTGTTATAATCATACTCGTGGTTGTTATAATCATGGTCGTGGTTGTTATAATCATAGTCGTGGTTGTTTTAATCATAGTCGTGGTTGTTATAATCATGGTCGTGGATGTTGTAATCATGGTCGTGGTTGTTATAATCATAGTCGTGGTTGTTATAATCTTGGTTGTGGTTATGATCATAATCGTAGTTGTTATAATAATGGTCGTGGGTTATATAATCATTGTCGTGATTGTTCTAATCATGATGGTAGTTGAAATAATCATGCTCGTGGTTGTTATAATCATGGTCTTGGTTGTTATAATCAGAGTCGTGGTTGTTATAATCATAGCCGTGGTTGTTATAATCACGGTCATGGTTGTTATAATCATGGTGGTGGTTGTTATAGTAATAGTCGTGGTTGTTATAATCATGGTCGTAGTTGTTATTATCATAGGCGCAGTTGATATAATCACGGTCATGGTTGTTATAATCATAGTCGTGATTGTTATTATCATAGTCGTGGATGTTATAATCATGGTCGTGGTTGTTATAATCATAGTTGTGGTTGTTATAATCATGGTTGTGGTTATGATCGTAATCGTAGTTGTTATAATCATGGTCGTGGGTGTTATAATCATTGTCGTGATTGTTCTATTCATAGTCGTGGTTGAAACCAAATCACCAGTGCGTTAGTCGTGGTTGTTATAATCATAGTCGTGGTTGTTATAATCATGGTCTTGGTTGTTATAATCAGAGTCGTGGTTGTTATAATCATAGTCGTGGTTGTTATAATCACGGTCGTGGTTGTTATAATCATAGTTGTGATTGTTGTTATCAGAGTCGTGGTTGTTATAATCATGGTCGTGGTTGTTACAATCATGGTCGTGGTTGTTATAATCATGGTCGTTGTTGTTATAATCATGGTCGTGGTTCTAATAATCATAGTCGTGATTGTTATTATCATGGTCGTGGTTGTTATAATCATGGTCGTGGTTGTTATAATCATGGTCGTGGTTGTTATAAT
>NW_024750992.1:0-9407 GCF_018991925.1 Homarus americanus
CGAAGTTATTCAGATTCACCACAGGTGGGTTACGGACCGGGGCCCGACCAGTTTTGAACTAATAAAAGCGCTCTTCCCTTGCGGTCAGAGACCAATTGCATGTATTAGCTCTAGAATTGCCACAGTTATCCAAGTAAGTGGGTTTACAGATCCAATGAAACATAGCTGATTTAATGAGCCATTCGCGGTTTCGCCTTAAATCGGCTTGTACTTACACATGCATGGCTTAATCTTTGAGACAAGCATATGACTACTGGCAGGATCAACCAGGTAGCTGCTGCTGTTGGCGGCGCCTATCACGGCGGCCCAAATAGTGAGATTGAGAGAGAGGCAGAAGACATTGGGCGAGGGACCGCACGTTGGCCTTAGAGAAATAGCAAACCAGATGATCAGATCTAACTGCACCTTCTCTTGCTATCCTCGGCGCCGGCAGCGCCACCGTGTGCGCCAATCTCCTCCCTTATCCGCTCCTCTTTGCCCCAGCTCCAGCGAGGCAGCCGACATTGGGCGAGGGACCGCACGTTGGCGAATCTCCTCCCTTATCCGCTCCTCTTCTCTTTGCCCCAGCGAGGCAGAAGACATTGGGCGAGGGACCGCACGTTGGCCTTAGAGAAATAGCAAACCAGATGATCAGATCAAACTGCACCTTCTCTCGCTATCCTCGGCGCCGGCAGCGCCACCGTGTGTGCCAATCTCCTCCCTTATCCTCTCCTCTTTGCCCCAGCGAGGCAGCCGACATTGGGCGAGGGACCGCACGTTAGCCTTAGAGAAATAGCAAACCAGATGATCAGATCAAACTTCACCTTCTCTTGCTATCCTCGGCGCCGGCAGCGCCACCGTGTGTGCCAATCTCCTCCCTTATCCGCTCCTCTCCTCTTTACCCAGCTCCAGCGAGGCAGCCGACATTGGGCGAGGGACCGCACGTTGGCCAATCTCCTCCCTTATCCGCTCCTCTTCTCTTCTCTTTGCCCCAGCGAGGCATAAGACATTGGGCGAGGGACCGCACATTGGCCCATCTCCTCCTCTCTCTCTTCCTCTTACTGTTTGTGGGGACGTGGGCTCATGAGCGCCATCGTCGCCCAATATTGGTTAGGTTGTGTATTTCACGGGTGGGAACCGCCATCATCGTTGTTAGGTGATGGGGTAACCCAACGTGTGCTTTGACGAGTTTTGGCTGCTAAACTCTCTTTTTAGTATACTCGGCTCCCAGACTGCGCCCTGGTCGTGTTGAACCATGAGCGTTGTCTATGCACATTTAGGGTAGCCGTTTGCGCGTGGAATAGTGCAATGAATCTCGGTCAAGAGACGGTTGGGCGCTGCATTGAAGGCCGGCACAGACGCGAAGACGGGGTGATCAGCCAACGCAAGTCCGCTAAGTTGGGCAGACAGCAAGGCGAAGGGGAGCCCCGTTCCGGACTGAAAGGCCGCAGCATATGCTGTGACGGAAACTAGTAGGGTGGCGACGTGTGCGCCGAGAGAGAGAGAGAGAGAGACGGAGTAAATAATGTCCAAACGGAAGAGAGACCTGGCAAGTGTAATTGATAGAGCGCGAGCCTACTCGCCATAAGCCCGCTCCACTGCCATTCCTCTGATCCAATGAGACTAAAATCTCTCTCTCTCTCCTTCTGCTCCAGCCATTGCAGGGCAGGGAAGCGACGGCAATTTTGTTTGTTGTTTTTGAATGCCGCGCTTTGCTTCGCAGAGGCGCCGAAGCGCTCCGCTGGGGGGCGGAAGATATTTCACACCGAATATGTGTGTGAAGGCACCCTCTCCCCTTAATATAGTGAAATAGTGCAATCCAGCATACAAGGTCGGACGATAGGACATTCACCGTACCGCACCTCGAGAGTGGATGTTGGGTAAGGTTAAAACCGGACTGTTCGCAGACAGCCGAATAACCCGGTTCCGGACTAATTGGTGGATGCAACATCATGATGATGCTGCTGCTGCTGTCGCGGAAACCGCAGTGGCGACGTGAGAGAGTAATAATGTTCAATAGGGAGAGCGACCTGGCTAGTGTAATTGATAGATCGCGAGCCTACTCGCCATTAGCCCGCTCCACTGCCATTCCTCTGACCCAATGAGACTATTCTCTCTCTCGCTCTCCTTCTGCTCCAGCCATTGCAGGGCAGGGAGAGGAAATCGACGGCAAGTTTGGTTGTTGTTTTTGAATGCCGCGTTTGGCTTCGCAGAGGCGCCGAAGCGCTCCGCTGGGGGGCGGAAGATATTTCACATCGAATATGTGTGTGAAGGCACCCTCTCCCCTTAATATAGTGAAATAGTGCAATCCAGCATACAAGAGCGGACGATAGGACAGTCACCGTACCGCACCTCGAGAGTGGAAGTTGTTTGATCGTTTGTTAGGCAAGGTTAAAACCTGACTGTTCGCGAACAGCCGAATAACCCGGTTCCGGACTTGCAATAGACGCAACATCATCATGATGCTGCTGCTGCTGTCACGGAAACCGTGGTGGCGCCGAGAGAGTAATAATGCTCAATTGGGAGACAGACCTGGCTAGTGAAATTCATAGAACCCGCTCCACTGCCATTCCTCTGACCCCATGAGACTATTTTCTCTCTCTCTCTCTCTCTCTCTTCTTCTGCTGCTGCTGCTCACAGCCATTGCAGGGCAGGAAGGGAAAAGCTTGACGGCAACTTTGGTTGTTGTTTTTGAATGCCGCGCTTTGCTTCGCAGAGAGCGCGGCGTCGCTGGGGCGGAAGATATTCCACACCGAATAGGTGTGTGAAACACCTCTCCCTTAATATAGATAGTGCAATCCAGCATACAGAAGCGGACGATAGGACAGTCACCGTACCGCACCTCGAGAGTGGAAGTTGTTTGATCGTTTTGTTGAAGCAGGTTAAAAACCCGACTGTTCGCGAACAGCCAGATAACCCGGTTCCGGACTTACAATAGAGCGCAACATCAGCAGTGCTGCTGCTGTCATGAGGAAACCGTGGTGGCAGCGTGTGCGCCGAGAGAGTAATAATGTTCAATTGGGAATTCAGACCTGGCTAGTGAAATTCATAGATCGCTCCACTGCCATTCCTCTGACCCCATGAGATATTTTCTCTCTCTCTTCTTCTGCTGCTGCTGCTGCTGCTCCCAGCCATTGCAGGGCAGGGGAAGGGAAAGCGACAGCAACTTTGGTTGTTGTTTTGAATGCCGGCGCTTTGCCGCCCAGAAAGCGCCCGAAGCGCTCCGCTGGGGGCGGAAGATATTCCACACCGAATAGGTGTGTGGTACCCTCTCCCTTAATATAATTGAAATAGCAATCCAGCATACCAAGAGCGGACGATAGGACGGTCACCGTACCGCACCTCGAGAGTGGAAGTTGTTTTGATCGTTTTGTTAGGCAAGGTTAAAACCCGACTGTTCGCGAACAGCCGAATAACCCGGTTCCGGACTACAATAGACGCAACATCATGATGCTGCTGCTGTCGCGGAAACCGTGGTGGCGACGTGTGTGCGCCGAGAAGAGTAATAATGTTCCATTGGAGACAAAGACCTGGCTAGTGAAATTCATAGATCGCTCACTGCTGCCATTCCTCTGACCCCCATGAGACTATTTTCTCTCTCTCTTCTTCTGCTGCTGCTCCAGCCATTGCAGGGCAGGGAAGGGAAAGCGACGGCAATTTTGGTTGTTGTTTTGGAATGCCGCGCTTTGCTTCGCAGAGGCGCCGAAGCGCTCCGCTGGGGGGCGGAAGATATTTCACACCGAATATGTGTGCGAAGGCACCCTCTCCCCTTAATATAGTGAAATAGTGCAATCGAACATATAAGGGCGGACGTTTTCATCACCGTCTCCCACTCGGTGTGTGTGCAGATTCTCAGATCATTTTGTAAAGTATGCTCGACCCCCGATTGACTTTGACGGTCTCCCATTCGGGTGTGCAAGTTTCTGTAGTATGCTATTAAATCGACCCCCGATTGACTTTGACTGTCTCCCATTCGGGTGTGCAAGTTTCTGTAGTATGCTATCAAATCGACCCCGATTGACTTTGACGGTCTCCCATTCGGGTGTGCAAGTTTCTGTAGTATGCTATTAAATCGACCCCCGATTGACTTTGACGGTCTCCCATTCGGGTGTGCAAGTTTCTGTAGTATGCTATTAAATCGACCCCCGATTGACTTTCACTGTCTCCCATTCGGGTGTGCAAGTTTCTGTAGTATGCTATTAAATCGACCCCCGATTGACTTTGACTGTCTCCCATTCGGGTGTGCAAGTTCCTGTAGTATGCTATCAAATCGACCCTCGATTGACTTTGACGGTCTACCATTCAGGTGTGCAAGTTTCTGTAGTATGCTATTAAATCGACCCCCGATTGACTTTGACTGTCTCCCATTCAGGTGTGCAAGTTCCTGTAGTATGCTATCAAATCGACCCTCGATTGACTTTGACGGTCTACCATTCAGGTGTGCAAGTTTCTGTAGTATGCTATTAAATCGACCCCCGATTGACTTTGACGGTCTCCCATTCTGGTGTGCAAGTTTCTGTGGTATGCTATCAAATCGATCCCCGATTGACTTTGACGGTCTCTCATGCGGGTGTGGAACTTCTCTGTAGTATGCTATTAAATCGACCCCGATTGACTTTGACTCTCCCATTCCTTTCCTATTAATCGACCCCCACTGATCTGATTGACTTTCACTGTCTCATTGTGCAAGTTTCTGTAGTATGCTATCACTTTGACGGTCTCCCATTCGGGTGTGCAAAGTTTCTGTAGTATGCTATTAAATCGACCCCCGGTTGACTTTGACTGTCTCCCATTCGGGTGTGCAAGTTTCTGTAGTATGCTATTAAATCGACCCCCGATTGACTTTGACTGTCTCCCATTCGGGTGAGAAAGTTTCTGTAGTATGCTATTAAATCGACCCCCGATTGACTTTGACGGTCTCCCATTCGGGTGTGCAAGTTTCTGTAGTATGCTATTAAATCGACCCCCGATTGACTTTGACTGTCTCCCATTCGGGTGTGCAAGTTTCTGTAGTATGCTATCAAATCGACCCCGATTGACTTTGACGGTCTCCCATTCGGGTGTGCAAGTTTCTGTAGTATGCTATTAAATCGACCCCCGATTGACTTTGACGGTCTCCCATTCGGGTGTGCAAGTTTCTGTAGTATGCTATTAAATCGACCCCCGATTGACTTTGACGGTCTCCCATTCGGGTGTGCAAGTTTCTGTGGTATGCTATCAAATCGATCCCCGATTGACTTTGACGGTCTCCCATTCGGGTGTGCAAGTTTCTGTAGTATGCTATCAAATCGACCCCCGATTGACTTTGACGGTGTCCCATTCGGGTGTGCAAGTTTCTGTAGTATGCTATTAAATCGATCCCCGATTGACTTTGACGGTCTCCCATTCGGGTGTGCAAGTTTCTGTGGTATGCTATCAAATCGATCCCCGATTGACTTTGACGGTCTCCCATTCGGGTGTGCAAGTTTCTGTAGTATGCTATTAAATCGACCCCCGATTGACTTTGACGGTCTCCCATTCGGGTGTGCAAGTTTCTGTAGTATGCTATTAAATCGACCCCCGATTGACTTTGACGGTCTCCCATTCGGGTGTGCAAGTTTCTGTAGTATGCTATTAAATCGACCCCCGATTGACTCTGACGGTCTCCCATTCGGTGTGCAAGTTCTCTGTAGTATGCTATCAAATCGACCCCGATTGACTTTGACGGTCTCCCATTCGGGTGTGTTCTCTGTAGTATGCTATCAAATCGACCCCGATTCACTTTGACGGTCTCCCATGCGGGTGGAACTTCTCTGGTATGTTGTATAATATGACCGAGGTGCCCCTACCCTTACTATAGTGAAATAGTGCCATCCAGTGTACAAGGGCGGACGCTTTCATCACCGTCTCCCCTCGGTGTGTGCACATTCTCGGATCATTTTGTATAGTATGCTATTAAATCGACCCTCGATTGACTCTGACGGTCTCCATTCGGGTGTGCAAGTTTCTGTAGTATGCTATTAAATCGACCCCGATTGACTTTGACTGGCTCCCATTCGGGTGTGCAAGTTTCTGTAGTATGCTATCAAATCGACCCCGATTGACTCTCCCATTCGGTGTGTTTCTGTAGTATGCTATCAAATCGACCCCGATTGACTTTGACGGTCTCCCATTCGGGTGTGCAAGTTTCTGTAGTATGCTATTAAATCGACCCCGATTGACTTTGACGGTCTCCCATTCTGTGCAAGTTTCTGTAGTATGCTATTAAATCGACCCCGATTGACTTTGACTGTCTCCCATTCGGTGTTTCTGTAGTATGCTATCAAATCGACCCCCGATTGACTTTGACGGTCTCCATTCGGGTGTGCAAGTTTCTGTAGTATGCTATTAAATCGATTGACTTTGACGGTCTCCCATTCGGGTGTGCAAGTTTCTGTAGTATGCTATTAAATCGACCCCGATTGACTTTGACTGTCTCCCATTCGGGTGCAAGTTTCTGTAGTATGCTATCAAATCGACCCCGATTGACTTTGACGGTCTCCCATTCGGGTGTGCAAGTTTGTAGTATGCTATTAAATCGACCCCGATTGACTTTGACGGTCTCCCATTCGGTGTGCAAGTTTCTGTAGTATGCTATTAAATCGACCCCGATTGACTTTGACTGTCTCCCATTCGGGTGTGCAAGTTTCTGTAGTATGCTATCAAATCGACCCCCGATTGACTTTGACGGTCTCCCATTCGGGTGTGCAAGTTTCTGTAGTATGCTATTAAATCGACCCCGATTGACTTTGACTCTCCCATTCCTTTCCTATTAATCGACCCCCACTGATCTGATTGACTTTCACTGTCTCATTGTGCAAGTTTCTGTAGTATGCTATCACTTTGACGGTCTCCCATTCGGGTGTGCAAGTTTCTGTAGTATGCTATTAAATCGACCCCGATTGACTTTGACGGTCTCCCATTCGGTGTGCAAGTTTCTGTGGTATGCTATCAAATCGATCCCCGATTGACTTTGCTCCCATTCGGTGTGCAAGTTTCTGTAGTATGCTATCAAATCGACCCCGATTGACTTTGACGGTGTCCCATTCGGGTGTGCAAGTTTCTGTAGTATGCTATTAAATCGACCCCGATTGACTTTGACGGTCTCCCATTCGGGTGTGCAAGTTTCTGTGGTATGCTATCAAATCGATCCCCGATTGACTTTGACGGTCTCCCATTCGGGTGTGCAAGTTTCTGTAGTATGCTATTAAATCGACCCCCGATTGACTTTGACGGTCTCCCATTCGGTGTGCAAGTTTCTGTAGTATGCTATTAAATCGACCCCCGATTGACTTTGACGGTCTCCCATTCGGTGTGCAAGTTTCTGTAGTATGCTATTAAATCGACCCCGATTGACTTTGACGGTCTCCCATTCGGGTGTGCAAGTTTCTGTAGTATGCTATCAAATCGACCCCGATTGACTTTGACGGTCTCCCATTCGGGTGTGCAAGTTTCTGTAGTATGCTATCAAATCGACCCCGATTGACTTTGACGGTCTCCCATTCGGGTGTGCAAGTTTCTGGTATGCTATTAAATCGACCCTCGATTGACTCTGACGGTCTCCCATTCGGGTGTGCAAGTTCTCTTGGTGCATTTGAAGTATGAGTTGAGTTAAATGAAGTTGATTTCGTCATAGGCACGGTGCTGTGCTGTGCTGTGCCATCGACAACACCAATAAGGAAGGGGCATCTATTTTTACTTAGGCTAGCATACCTAAGTTAAAGCAAACTCCCCTTGCCAATACAAGAAGGAAGAGGATTTCTTATAGTCTAATAAACAATTCATCATGACCAAATACAGTATCTAACACAGGGGGTCCGGGGGCGCAGCCCCCGGTTAGCAAATAACCATTTGATTGCATTATCTCTGAGAATAGTTAGCAATTATCCATTTGATTGCATTATCCCAGGTTAAGGGGGGTTGTGTGTGGTTCCATATCACCAGATTTATTAAAAAACTCTACGTCAGGCTAAACAGTTTAGGCTAGATAGTACGATACGATACGAAGTCATTAGTTAAGAGGTGAAAGAAGATTATTAGGAATTGAAGAAAAAGGTGGTGAAACTGAAATACAGTAGGAGTAGAAGAATCTGGGCTCAACCAGATCGCTTCATCTTTCTTATTGGTGTTTTGTCTTTGTTCTGCTCCCTTGGGTCGTCAGACCTTTGTATTAATATTGGTTTATTTATATAATGCTGCTTATTATTATTATTTTTGTTATTGTTTGAGTTAGTGAGCCCGCCCAGGTCCTTGTGTAACTGGGAGGGTAGTCACATTTTTTTTTGGTGTTAGTTAAGTGTTAGTTGTGTTAGTCTAAAGGTACACTGTATGCCAGGTTCTTAGTGGAGCTGGTTGGTCACTCTCATCTTTATTCCTCTAGTAATGTTTTATGTATTATGCTATCAAATCGACCCCCGATTGACTTTGACGGTCTCCCATTCGGGTGTGCAAGTTTCTGTAGTATGCTATTAAATCGACCCCCGATTGACTTTGACGGTCTCCCATTCGGGTGTACGGGATTTCTGTAGTATGCTATTAAATCGACCCCGATTGGCTTTGACAGTCTCCCATTACGATTGTGCAAGTTTCTGTAGTATGCTATCAAATCTGACCCCGATTGACTGACGGTCTCCCATTCGGGTGTGCAAGTTTCTGTAGTATGCTATCAAATCGACCCGATTGACTTTGACGGTCTCCCCATTGGTGTGCAAGTTTCTGTAGTATGCTATTAAATCGACCCCGATTGACTTTGACGGTCTCCCATTCGGGTGTGCAAGTTCTCTTGGTGCATTTGAAGTATGAGTTGAGTTTAATGAAGTTGATTTCGTCATAGGCACGGTGCTGTGCTGTGCTGTGCCATCGACAACACCAATAAGGAAGGGGCATCTATTTTTACTTAGGCTAGCATACCTAAGTTAAAGCAAACTCCCCTTGCCAATACAAGAAGGAAGAGGATTTCTTATAGTCTAATAAACAATTCATCATGACCAAATACAGTATCTAACACATGGGGTCCGGGGGCGCAGCCCCCGGTTAGCAACTAACCATTTGATTGCATTATCTCTGAGAATAGTTAGCAATTATCCATTTGATTGCATTATCCCAGGTTAAGGGGGTTGTGTGTGGTTCCATATCACCAGATTTATTAAAAAACTCTACGTCAGGCTAAACAGTTTAGGCTAGATAGTACGATACGATACGAAGTCATTAGTTAAGAGGTGAAAGAAGATTATTAGGAATTGAAGAAAAAGGTGGTGAAACTGAAATACAGTAGGAGTAGAAAGAATCTGGGCTCAACCAGATCGCTTCATCTTTCTTATTGGTGTTTTGTCTTTGTTCTGCTTCCTTGGGTCGTCAGACCTTTGTATTAATATTGGTTTATTTATATAATGCTGCTTATTATTATTATT
>NW_024750993.1:0-6792 GCF_018991925.1 Homarus americanus
TGTATACTAGCTTGGATTGGGCTGTGGTCAGACATAAGATCAGTGACAACATCAGAGCTATGAGTTGTGTATGATAGATTAAAGCCAATACATGTGTGAACCAGGAGTGTCTGAGGTGTACCTGGGAGTATCGGATGTGTACCTGGGAGTATCGGAGGTGTACCTGGGAGTGTCAGAGGTGTACCTGGGAGTGTTAGGAGGTGTACCAGGAGTGTCAGTGAGTTCCTGGGAGTGTCAGAGGTACCCTGGGAGTGTCAGGGAGGTGTACCTGGGAGGTCAGGAGGTGTACCTGGAGCGTCAAAGGAGTACCTGGAGTGTCAGAGGTGGGACCTGGTAGTGTCAGTGGTGTACCTGGGGGAGTGTCAGAGGTGTACCTGGGAGTGTCAGAGGTGTACCTGGGAGTCAGAGGTGTACCTGGAAGTGTCAGAGGTACTGGGAGTATCAGAGGTGTCCTGGGAGTGTCAGGGGTGTACCAAAGTGTGAGAAGTGTACCTGGGAGTATGAGAAGGTACTGGGAGTGTCGGAGGTGTACTTGAGTGGTCAGAGGTGTACCTGGGAGTGCCGGAGGTGTACCTGGGAGTCTGGTGTAACTGGGAGTGTCGGTTGTACCTGGGAGTGTCAGAGGTGCCTGGGAGTGTCAGAGGTACCTGGGAGTATGGAGGTGTACCTGGGAGTGTCAGGAGGTGTACCTGGGAGGTCAGAGGTGTACCTGGGAGTGTCAGGGGTGTACCTGGGTGTGTCAGGGGTGTACCTGGAGTGTCAGGGTGTACCTGGGAGTGTCAAATGTGTACCTAGGAGGTCAGATGTACCTGGGAGTGTCAGATGTGTACCTGGGAATGTCAGATGTACCTGGGAGTGTCAGAGAGGTGTACCTGGGAGTGTCGAATGTTCCCAGAGTGTCAGAGGTGTACCTGGGAGGCCAGAGGTGTACCTGGGAGTGTAAGATGTGTACCTGGGAGTGTCTGGGGTGTACCTGGGAGTGTCAGAGGTGTACCTGGGGAGTGTCAGAGGTGTACCTGGGAGTGTCTGGGGTGTATCTCGAGTGTCAGAGGTGTACCTGGGAGTGTCAGGGGTGTACCTGGGGGTGTCAGAGGTGTACCTGGGAGGTCGGAGGTACCTGGGAGGTCTGAAGTGTACCTGGAGTGTCTGAAGTGTACCTGGAGGTCAGAGGTGTACCTGGGAGGTCAGAGAGGTACCTGGGAGTGTCAGGTGTACCTGGTGTGTCAGGGGTGTACCTGGGAGTGTCAGGGGTGTACCTGGGAGGTCAGATGTGTACTGGGAGTGTCAGAGGTGTACCTGGGAGTGTTGAAGGTGTTCCTGGAGTGTGTCAGGAGGTGTACCTGGGAGGTCAGAGGTGTACCTGGGAGTGTAAGATGTGTACCTGGGAGTGTCTGGGGTACCTGGGAGTGTCAGAGGTGTACCTGGGAGTGTCAGAGGTGCACTGGGAGTGTCAGAGGTGTACCTGAGAGTGTCTGGGGTGTATCTCCGAGTGTCAGAGGTACCTGGGAGTGTCAGGGGGTGTACCTGGGAGTGTCAGGGGTGTACCTGGGAGTGTCTGGGGTGTACATGGGGTGTCAGAGGGTCCTGGGAATGTCAGAGGTGTATCTGGGAGTGTGGGGGTGTACCTGGGGTGTCAGATGTACGGGAGTGTCTGAGGGTATCTTGGGGAGTGTCTGAGGTGTACCTGGGAGTGTTGGGGAGAACCAGGAGTGTGGAGGTGTACCTGGGGTGTCAGAGGTGTACCTGGGAGTGTCAGGGTGTACCTGGGTGTGTCTGGGGTGTACCTGGGGTGTCAGGGTGTACCAGGGAGTGTCTGAGGTGTACCTGGGAGTCAGGTGTACCTGGGAGTATCGAGGTGTACCTGGGAGTGTCAGAGGTGGGGATGTCAGAGGTGTACCAGGGTGTCAGAGAGATGAACGAGGGAATGTCTGGGTGTACCTGGGATTATCAGTGTACCTGGGATAAGCCAAGTATCCTGGGAGTATCATAGGTGTGCCTGGGAGTGTCAGAGGTGTACCAGGGTGTCAGTGGGTTCCGGGGAGTGTCAAGGTGTACCTGGGAGTATCGGAGGTGTACCTGGGAATATCGGAGATGTACCTGGGAGTGCGAGAGGTGTACCTGGGAGTGTCGGAGATGTACCTGGGAATGTCACAGGTGTACCAGGGATGTGGGAGGTGTACCTGGCAGTTTCAGAGGTGTATCTGGGGTGTCAGGAGTCTACCTGGGAGTGTCGGGTGTACCTGGGGAGTGTCAGGGGTATCAGGGAATGACAGTGGAGTACCTGGGAGTGTTGGAGGTGTACCTGGGAGTGTCAAGAGGTGTACCTGGGAATGTCAGAGGTGTACCTGGGGTGAGAAATGTACCTGGGAGTGTCGGAGGTGAACCTGGGAGTGTCGGAGGTGTACCTGCGAGGTCAGAGGTGTACCTGGGGTCAGCGTTGTACCTGGGAGTTTCTGAGGTTTCCTGGAGTGTCGGAGGTGTACCTGGGAGTGTCGGAGGTGTACCTGGCAGTGTCCATGGTGTACCTGGCAGTGTCAGGGTGTACCTGGGAGTGTCAGTGATGTACCTGGGAGTGTCAGAGGTGTGCAGGGAGTGTCAGTGGAGTACCTGGAGTGTCAAAGGTGTACCTGGAGTATGGGTGTACCTGGGAATATCGGAGGTGTCGTGGGAGTGCCAGAGGTGTACCTGGGAAGATGGTGTACCTGGGGTGTCGGAGATGTACAGGGAATGTCACAGGTGTGCCAGGAGTGTCTGAGGTGCGGTACCTCAGGGTCATGTATAGGGATGACAGAGGTGTACCTGCAATGTCGGAGGTTACCTGGAATGTCAGAGGTGTACCTGGGGTGTCAGGGATGTACCTGGGATTGTGTCTGGGGTGTACCTGGGAGTGTCAGGGGTGTACCAGGGGTGTCGGAGGTGTCCTGGGGTATCAGTGTACCTGGGGTGTCAGAGGTGTGGGGTGTCAGAGGTGTACCAGGGAGTGTCAGAGATGAACGAGGGAATGTCTGAGGTGTACCTGGGATTATCAGGTGTACCTGGGATAACCGTGGGTGTACCTGGGGAGTATCATAGGTGTACCTGGGAGTGTCAGAAGTGTACAGGGGTGTCAGTGGAGTTCTGGAGTGTCAAAGGTGTACCTGGGAATTATCGGAGGTGCCTGGGAATATCGGAGATGTACCTGGGAGTGCGAGAGGTGTACCTGGGAGTGTCGGATGTACTGGGAATGTCACAGGGTGTACCAGGGAGTGTCAGAGGTGCACTGGCAGTTTCAGAGGTGTATCTGGGGTGTCGGAAGTCTACCTGGGAGTGTCGGAGGTGTACCTGGGAGTGTCAGAGGTGTACCAGGAATGACAGGAGTACCTGGGAGTGTAGAGGTGTACCTGGGGAGGCCAAGAGGTGTACCTGGGAATGTCAGAGGTGTACCTGGGAGTGTGTGAGAAATGTACCTGGGAGTGTCGAGAACCTGGGATGTCGGAGGTGTACCTGCGAGAGTCAGAGGTGTACCTGGGAGTGTCAGCGTTGTACCTGGGAGTGTTGAGGTTTGCCTAGGAGTGTCGGAGGTGTACCTGGGAGTGTCGGAGGTGTACCTGGCAGTGTCTCATGTGTACCTGGTGTCAGCTGTACCTGGGAGTGTCGGGTGATGTACCTGGGAGGCTGGGAGGTGTACGTGGGAGTTTCAGAGGTGAACCAGGAGTGTCAGAGGTGAACCAGGGAATGTCAGGAGGTGAACCAGGGAGTGTCTGAGGTGCACCTGGGAGTATCGGGGGTGTACCTGGGAGTATCGGAGGTACTGGGAATGACAGAGGTGTACCTGGGAGGTCAGGAGGTGTACCAGGGAGGTCAGTGGAGTACCTGGAAGTGTCAAAGGTACCTGGGAGTATCGGAGGTGTACCTGGGAATATCGGGAGGTGTGCTGGGGAGTGCCAGAGGTGTACCTGGGAGGCCAGGAGGTACCTGGGGTCGGGATGTACCAGGAATGTCACAGGTGTACCAGGGAGTGTCACAGGTGTACCTGGCAGTGCAGAGGTGTACCTGGGAGTGAGGTGTACCTGCGAGTGTCGGAGGTGTACCTGGGAATGTCAGAGGTGTACCAGGAATGTCAGAGGAGTACCTGGGAGTGTCAGAGGTGTACCTGGGAGTATCAGAGGTGTACCTGGGAGTGGCAGAGTGTGCCTGGAAGTGTGAGAAGTGTACCTGGGAGGTGGAGAAGTGCACCTGGAGTGTCGGAGGTGTACCTGGAGTGTCAGAGGTGCACCTGGCAGTGTCAGCGGTGCACCAGTGAGTCAGAGGTGTACCTGGCAGTGTCAGAGGTGTACCTGGCAGTGTCAGAGGTGTACCTGGCAGTGATCAGGAGGTGTACCTGGCAGTGTCAGAGGTGTACCTGGCAGTGTCAGAGGTGTACCTGGCAGTGTCAGAGGTGTACCTGGGAGTGTCGGAGGTGAACCTGGGAGTGTCGGAGGTGAACCTGGGAGTGTCGAGGAGAACCTGGGAGTGTCGGGAGGTGTATCTGCGAGTCAGAGGTGTACCTGGGAGGTCAGAGGTGTACCAGGAGTGTCAGTGAGTTCTGGGAGGGGTCAGAGGGACCTGGCAGGCCAGAGGTGTACCTGGCAGTGTCAGAGGTGTACCTGGGAGTGTGGAGGTGAACTGGGAGTGTCGGAGGTGAACCTGGGAGTGTCAGAGGTGAACCTGGGAGTGTCGGAGGTGTACCTGGAAGTGTTACAGGTGTACTTGGGAGTATCAGAGGTGTACCTGGAGTGTCAGGGTGTACCTGGAAGTGTGGAGAGTGTACCTGGGAGTGTCGAGGTGTACCTGGAGTGTCAGAGGTGTACCTGGGAGTGTCGGAGGTGTACCTGGGAGTGTCAGGGGTGTAACTGGGAGTGTCATGGGTTTACCTGGGA
This sequence comes from Homarus americanus, assembly GCF_018991925.1. Classification (NCBI taxonomy): domain Eukaryota; kingdom Metazoa; phylum Arthropoda; class Malacostraca; order Decapoda; family Nephropidae; genus Homarus; species Homarus americanus. The sequence goes on from NW_024750993.1 coordinate 4,899, forward strand.
GGTCAGAGGTGTACCAGGAGTGACAGTGAGCAATTGGGAGTGTCAGAGGTGTACCTGGGAGTGTCAGTGGTGTACCTGGGAGGTCTGAGGTGTACCTGGGAGGTTAGGGGTGTATCAGGGAGGTCAGTGGTGTACCTGGGAGTGTCAGAGGTGTACCTGGGAGTGTCAGGGTGTACCTGGGAGTGTCTGAGGTGTCACCTGGGAGGTCAGGAGGTGTACCTGGGAGGTCAGAGGTGGACCTGGGAGTGTCAGTGGTGTACCTGGGAGTGTCAGAGCTGTACCTGGGAGTGTCAGAGGTACCTGGGAGTGTCAGGAGGTACCTGGAGGTGCTGCAGGTGTGCACTTGGGAGTATCAGGAGGTACCTGGGAGTGTCAGAGGTGTACCAGGGAGTGTCTGGGTGTACCTGGGAGTGTAAGAGGTGTACCTGGGAGTGTCTGGGGTTACCTCGGGAGGTCAGGAGGTGTATCTGGGAGTGCTGGGGTGTACCTGGGAATGTCAGGGGTGTACCTGGGAGTGTCTGGGGTGTACCTGGGAGTGTCAGAGGAGTACCTGGGAGTGTCAGAGGTGTACCTGGGAGGTTCAGGTGTACCTGGGAGTGTAAGAGGTGTACCTGGGAGTGTCTGGTTTTACCTGGGAGGTCAGAGGCATGTTGGGAGGCAAGGGTACCTGGGAATGTCAGGGTGTACCTGGGAGGTCAGAGATGAACCTGGGAGTGTCTGAGGTGTACCTGGGAGTGTCAGAGGTGTGCCTGGGAGTGTCGGAGGATGTACCTGGGAGGTCAGAGGTGTTCCTGAGGAGGTCAGAGGTGTACCTGGGAGTGTCAGAGGTACCTGGGAGTGTAAGATGTGTACCTGGGAGTGTCAGAGGTGTACCTGGCAGTGTCTGGAGGTGTACCTGGCAGTGTCTGGAGGTACCTGGGAGTGTCTGGGGTGTACCTGGGAGGCTCAGAGGAGTACCTGGGAGGCAGGTGTCTGGGAGGTCAGAGGTGTACCTGGGAGTGTCAGGGGTGTACCTGGAGTGTCAGGGGTGTACCTGGGAGTGTCTGGGTGTACCTGGGAGTGTCTGGGGTGTACATGGGAGGTCAGAGGGGTCCTGGGCAGTCAGAGGTGTATCTGGGAGTGTCTGGGTGTACCTGGGAGTGTCAGGATGTGTACCTGGAGTGTCTGAGGTGCCTGGGAGTGTCTGAGGTGTACCTGGGAGTGTCAGGGGAGAACCAAGGAGTGCAAGAGGTACCTGGGAGTGTCAGGGGTGTCTCTGGGAGGTCGGAGATGTACCTGGGAGGTCAGAGGTACCTGGGAGTGTCAGAGGTGTACCAGGAGTGTCAGTGAAGGGAAGTGTCAAGGTGTACCTGGGAGTACGGAGGTGTACCTGGGAATATCGAGGTGTACCTGGGAGTGCCAGAGGTGTACCTGGGAGTGTCGGAGGTGTGCCTGGGAGTGTCAGAGGTGTACCTGGGAATGTCAGTGACCTGGGAGTGTCAGAGGTGTACCTGGGATCAGGAGGTGTACCTGAGTATCAGAGGTGTACCTGGGAGTGTGAGAAGGTACCTGGGAGTGTGAGAAGTGTACCTGGGAGTGTCGGAGGTGAACCTGGGAGTGTCGGAGGTACCTGGGAGTGTCAGAGGTGTACCTGGGAGGTCAGCGGTGTACCTGGGAGTGTCTGAGGTGTACCTGGGAGTGTCGGAGGTGTAACTGGGAGTGTCGAGGTGTACCTGGAGAGTACCTGGGTGTCAGGGGTGTACCTGGGAGTGTCAGAGGTGTACCTGGGAGTGTCAGGATGTACCTGGAGTGTCAGATGTGTACCTGGGAGTGTCTGGGGTGTACCTGGGAGTGTCAGAGGTACCTGGGAGGTCAGAGGTGTACCTGGGAGGTCAGAGGGAGTGTACCTGGGAGT